>NC_082606.1:0-91787 GCF_030936135.1 Gavia stellata | reverse complement strand
TCCAGGTTAGGTTTGTAGTGAGGCTGAGCATGTATTCCTGACAGGCGCACTCACACAGTATACAATATATACATGGCTGGCCACACAGGTCAAGAAACACAGAGAACAGGGAACTCATGCAAATATGAACAGCACAAAAAGCTTGATATTTTTTTCCTCTCTGACTGATCAGGATGAAAGGCCATTAATTAAAAACATGTACATACGTGCATATATTTAACATACAAACACTGCGGAGACCTCCAGTAGCTGGCCCTAGGCATTCAGGTCTATCCAGTAGTTGTTCACACCTCTGAGGCCTACAGTCTCACTACAGTTGCTGTTTCTCAGACCTATGTACCCACCCACCCACAGACACAAACACTCTATGCCCCCCTCCCAGTAACTGACCTTAGATACCCAGTCTGTGCAGTAGCTGGCCCTGGATCCCCTGGTGTCCCAGTTGCCTCACATGCAAAAGGGTGTCTCTGCTAGCTGGTCTGTGCCTCTGGCCTTCCCAGTAGCTGACCAGAGGTCCAGACCTCTGGCCTGAAATCTGGTACTTGGTTTGAACCTCCTGCCCCCTCCTTCCAGTAGCCAAATCTCAGATTTCCTCCTTTCTCCAGTACCTGGCCCAGACTTATGCCTGCTTCAACTCTTGGCTCCCAAACCTCTTATCCTACTCATTGGCTAGTCTGGTTTGATATTCAGTGGTGATTGCACACATTGACAAACACACTGACACAATATGCGCTTACACCAGTCTCTGCAGTTGCTGGTACCCCAGACACGGGGGTTCTTATGACCCATGGTTTCCCTACCAATTACTGGCATCACTGTGACCCAGGAATTTATGATCCACAGTCTCTTTTCCAGTTGCTGGCACTTAGATCTCTGTACACATACATGCACACAGAATAGAGAACCCCCTTACCCAGGAATATAATTAGAAATGGATTTCAATAAGAAGATAGGACAGACTGTGGAGATCACATGCAAGGCGTAACCAGAAAAATGAACTGACCAGCCCCCAGTGCACAAAACAGATCCCTTTTTCCCTGTTTCCCAACATTACCCTCTCCCTGAATCACCTTGGTCCCTCTTTTTTTCCATCTTTTTTCTCTTGCCTTAGCACTCCTTTTGCATATTCTCACAATCCTTTTAGAGCACTTTATAATAAGGTGTATTCAATCCCCAAATCCTCTTCCTGTTATCCAATAAGTCGTCACTAGCTTATCATCCCCTTTTTGTTTGCAAGTCATCCTGGTAAGAGTTTTCCTGTTTCTTAACAAGGAAAGGAAAGGAAAGGAAAGGAAAGGAAAGGAAAGGAAAGGAAAGGAAAGGAAAGGAAAGGAAAGGAAAGGAAAGGAAAGGGAAGGAAAGGGAAGGGAAGGGAAGGGAAGGGAAGGGAAGGGAAGGGAAGGGAAGGGAAGGGAAGGGAAGGGAAGGGAAGGGAAGGGAAGGGAAGGGAAGGGAAGGGAAGGGAAGGGAAGGGAAGGGAAGGGAAGGGAAGGGAAGGGAAAGGAAGGAAAGGAAAGGAAAGGAAAGGAAAGGAAAGGAAAGGAAAGGAAAGGAAAGGAAAGGAAAGGAAAGGAAAGGAAAGGAAAGGAAAGGAAAGGAAAGGAAAGGAAAGGAAAGGAAAGGAAAGGAAAGGAAAGGAAAGGAAAGGAAAGGAAAGGAAAGGAAAGGAAAGGAAAGGAAAGGAAAGGAAAGGAAAGGAAAGGAAAGGAAAGGAAAGGAAAGGAAAGGAAAGGAGAGGAAAGGAGAGGAGAGGAGAGGAAATGAGAGGAGAGGAAAGGAGAGGATAGTTGGAAGGGACCTACAACAATCATCTAGTCCAACTGCCTGACCACTGCAGGGCTGACCAAAAGTTAAAGCATATTATCAAGGGCATTGTCCAAATGCCTCTTACACACTGACAGGTTTAGGGCATCAACCACCTCCTCAGGAAGCCTGTTTCTGGGTTTGACCACCCCCTTGGTAAAGAAATGCTTCCTAATGTCAAGTCTGAACCTCCCCTGACGCACCTTTGAGTCATTCCCACATGTCCTATCACTGGACCCCAGGGAGAAGACATCAGCACTTCCCTCTCCACTTCCTCTCCTCAGGAAGCTGTAGAGAGCAGTGAGGTCACCACTCAGTCTCCTTTTCTGCAAACTAGACAAACCCAGAGTCCTCAGCTGCTCCTCACAGAATGTGCTTTCCAGCCCTTTCACCAATTTTTTGCCCTCCTCTGGATGCATTCAAGTATCTTAACATCCTTTTTTAATTGTAAGGGCCAGAACTGCACACAATACTCAAGGTGAGGTTGCACCAATGCTAAGTACAGTGGGATAATCACCTCTCTTAACCACCTGGTTGTACTGTGTTTGATACACTCCAGGATGCAGTTTGCCCTCTTGGCTGCCAGGGCACCCTGCTGACTCATATTGAGCCTGCTGCCAGCCAGCACTGCCAGATCCCTTTCTGCTGGGCTGCTCTTCAGCCACTCCTCTGCTAATTTCTACTTGTGTTCAGTGTTACTCCATCCCAGCTGCAGAATCCAGATGATGAGCTAAATGTCCTCATTGGGTGGACTCAGGGAGTAGTAGATTCTCTGTGCTCTGTTTTCACTCTTTAGATTACTATTAGGTCACTGGTTTCCTCTAATCTTCCCATCTTTGCTTGGTGTCTGTGTTCACAGTGATTAGACATTACATAGATAACCTAACACTGGTCATGTAGAGAGATCTATTAACTGCGCTGTTGGCACTGGCTCTGTCTGCTGCTTTCCAGGCTTTGGTGCCTAGCTGGGAGTGGAATGCAAAAGTCTGCAAGTGATTGGTGGCATTTGGGAATACATGTGTTGTGTAAGTATTTGCAGACCTTTCCTTTTCAAAGTAAGACTGGAGCAACAGTGTCCTTGGCTTCATCACCTACCTGAACTACTGCCTGTGGGAAGGGATTGAACTTTTTATCTCCAACCTTCATGTCTGACTTTGTCTTTCCAGGTACACTTTACCAGATACAGATGATGGTGTCTGCCCCCAAGGAGAAGTTCATCAGATGTCTCAGTCAATCACACCAAGCCTAGTTTGTCCTTACATAGTGATACCTGTGTTTGGCACTGGGTCTGTCAGGTTCCTGAAGCACACTCAGAACTGTAGGTGGATCTGTCCAAATAATTTTATGAACTCTGCCCTTGCCCCAGGCCAAGTCACCATCTCTTCTGGCAAAGCAAGAACAAGATCTCCCTGTGGATGCATGGTGTAACACCTTGCAGACACTTCTGTGCCACTCACACTGACATAGGGAGGATTGTACCAAATCAATAATGTTATACAGTGGACTGGTCTGTCTCAGTTGAAAAAGTGAGCTGAAAGGGTGCTCAAGACAGTGGCTCAAGACAGTGGCCAGGATGACTGGAAGGAATTAAAGTACTGGTATGTGTTGGATTTATGGACCTCTGAAAGTGAAGAATAGAGCAAGATATTGAAGAAAAAAATTACACAGCAATAAACAATATACTTGAGTGTCTCACCCAGCTGTGCTTTGAAAACATGGCTTTGCCATGATCTGGTGTGAATCTATCCATTTATCTCCTGCACTGCACTGAGACTTGGCCATGTCACATCCTTCCCAAATGAAACTGCTGTCCCTGAAGAAAAATGTAGAACCCAGTCTTGTTTGTCACTGGCATCTGCTGATGCCATGTCCTAAACCATCCTTTGCACACATTCAGTAAGTCCTGGGCTGGAAAAAAAGAAGATTGCAAGACTGAATTCAGTCTTTTCATCACTTTCTTGAAGTAGTCACAAATCAGAACCTGGGAAGCTCTTACAGTAAAGGGCAGAAGAGGGAGACACAGTTTGAAAAGGGAGAATTTATGACACAAATTGAAGCTGTTCTTGGAAATTCAGAGGCTGTGTAGTGAAACGCATCTTGTGTGTCTCTCCAGCATGACCCAACTTCTCCTGATTGTTCCAGCTGTCCTCTCATATGAGTGAGCATCTGAAGATCCCTGCCTCCTTGTGATTTTCTTTCATGTGTGTCTCTTAATTTCCACAGTATAAATGTATATTTATGAAAGTTGTGTGTTTACAAAGAAACAGATTTTAACTTTCTGTTTGATCAAGGTGTCTATAAGTGCTTCAGCATAGAAACATTTGTTCTCTGAAGAGTTTGGACTTTTCTAATGTTTTTAGGGATTTTCTATATTTTTGATCCTCCCTCCTCCTCATTCACCTCCTTCTATGACCAGGTGACCCGCCTAGTGGATGAGGGGAAGGCTGTTCATGTTTTCAACCTGGACTTCAGTAAAGCCTTCGACACTGTCCCCCACAGTATTCTCCTGGAGAAGCTGGCGACTCGTGGCTTGGACATGTCTACTCTCCTGGGTAAAAAACTGGCTGGATGGCCGAGCCCAGAAAGTTGTGGTGAATGGAGCAAAATCCAGTTGGCGGCCGGTCACAAGCGGAGTCCCCCAGGGCTCAGTTTTGGGGCCTGTCTTGTTTAATATATTTATCAATGGATGATCTGGATGAGGGGATTGAGTGCACCCTCAGCAAGTTTGCAGATGACACCAAGCTGGGTGGAAATATTGATCTGCTTGAGGGTCGGAAGGCTCTGCAGAGGGATCTGGACAGGCTGGATCGATGGGCTGAGGCCAGTTGTATGAAGTTCAACAAGGCCAAGTGCGGGGTTCTGCACTTTGTCCACAACAACCCCATGCAATGCTACAGGCTTGGGGATGAGTGGCTGGAAAGCTCCCCTGCAGAAAAGGACCTGGGGCTGTTGGTCGACAGCCGGCTGAATATGAGCCAGCAGTGTGCCCAGGTGGTCAAGAAGGCCAATGGCATCCTGGCCTGTATCAGAAATGGTGTGGCCAGCAGGAGGAGGGAGGTGATCGTCCCCCTCTACTCGGCGCTGGTGAGGCTGCACCTCGAATCCTGTGTTCAGTTTTGGGCCCCTCACTACAAGAAAGATATAGAGGTGCTGGAGTGCGTCCAGAGAAGGGTGACAAAACTGGTGAGGGGTCTGGAGCAGAAGTCTTATGAGGAGCGGCTGAGGGAGCTGGGGTTGTTTAGCCTGCAGAAGAGGAGGTTGAGGGGAGACCTTATCGCTCTCTACAACTACCTGAAAGGAGGTTGCAGAGAGGTGGGTGTTGGTCTCTTCTCCCAAGTGACTAGCGACAGGACAAGAGGAAATGGCCTCAAGTTGCACCAGGGGACACATTCAGACTGGATATTAGGAAAAATTTCTTTACTGAGAGAGTGGTGAGACACTGGAATAAGCTGCCCAGAGAGGTGGTGGAGCCACCCTCCCTGGAGGTATTCGAGGAGTGCGTGGACGTGGCATTGTGGGACATGGCTTGATGGGCATGGTGGTGTGTGGTGTGGTTTTTTTGTTTGTGTCGTGTTGTGTGGTGTGGGTTTTTTTTTTTTTTTTTTTTTTTATGGTTGGACTTGGTCTTACAGGTCTTTTCCAACCTTAGTGATTCTGTGATTCTGTGATTCTGTGATTCGCAGATGCCTATTCCCTGTCAACCTTGTAGCATTTGTCCATGAGTGGGGGAAAGTTTCAGAGTCTCTCACCCTGAAGAGTGCTGCTGTTACTTCCTAAGTACAACTCTCCCTTTGTAGACTGAATGCTTGCGACATAACTGATCAAGATGGTTATGATGTTTATGGATTAACCAATGTACCTCTGAGAAACTAGTAATACCTTAAATAGGCTAATAAACCAACGACTATTACTAGTAGTATTCATACACAAGCAATACTGAGTTAAAATTCTATTGTTTAATGTTAGTATTGCCGCACAAGTATATTACTATAAAGAAATCTCATAAATCACACGCAAAAGCACTACTAAATTGCAATTCTATTGCCTTTCCTCCTGCACATAGTATTAAGCTAGAAGTCCCTGTCTCTTTACAAGTTTATCCTTTCTTATTTGAGCTTCCCACATCAAGTCTTTCGACCATAGACCTCTTGGAGAATCCAGCATTTTGTCGAATGTTGTTTCTTATAGGATCCTGGAGGGCTTGGGTCTACAGTTCACCACCATCTGTAGATACTGTACTGCTGCAAGATTTCCCCTGCCTGAGTTCTTTGTTCTCCACCCAACTTTATACTATATTCCACATTTTTCTCTTTTCCTGAAGTTAGCTTTTAGCACCTTTGCACCTCCTTTTTTTTCTTCCCACACTCTTCTCAAATAAACAACCTGCCACTAACTACCTTTTATTCTCATTGGTCCCAATTCTATTACTGAAATTATTACCTAGCAATTTTGGACCAATATGGTATTACTGATACTGTTATGCAGATGAAGGCAGCTTTCCATCCCAAGACCCCCTTCTAAAACTTCAGTTCATGTCAGTTGCATTTCATTTATGATGCTATTCATTTTTTTGGACAGAATTATCTCATTTTAGCCCTGACTTCCCTACCTAATTCTAATTAAGCACTATCAGTTTCTCATCATGCACACAGACAGCTTGCATACCAGAGCAATAAAACCCCATTTTGTGCTCACGATATACCTTTGCCCTTGAACAGTTTTCATCACATGCCTGGTTCCTATCAGAGGCCTTAGATAGTTCTGAGGCCTGGAATCCCTGTGCGACCTCTTCCTCACAGTTGTGTACAGAAAGTCCATGGGCACTGGTACAAGAAAAATCTATGAAAAGATCTGAGGTGGAACTTTTTTAGGTGTGTGAAGGACTACATACCATCCTTCCAAAACTGCATCAGCATCTCCAGAGACAAGTCCAAGAAACAGTTCTCACTGGAGATGTGCCTCCTCACACTTCTACCTCCCCCTGTGGTAGCAACACCAAGACAGAGATGCAAACAGGGTTAACACTAGAAAGAAAGGAAAGTTTCCCCATAGCCAGGGCCTATTCTGGAAGAAAGCACAGGCCTACATTAGTTTTGCTGTTAAACTGCAGACATTAGGGAGAGAAGAAGAAAGAAATATATGCAGTAGATGTATCCTTGTGATGCACTGGGAGTACATACCCAAAAGAATCATTTTGGCTGAGGGCAGAGATGATCAGTGTCCCTTTTCTGCTTCCCTTTTTCACCCTGTTTTTCAGGGGCTGAAACAACAGCATCAGTCCTGAAAATCAGACAGAGGTTTTAGGGACAGCTTTGTGTTTTGGAAACACTGTGGGATGATGCCTGTGTTTCTGCATCTTTCCTTGCAGGAGAAAGCCAGACTCTTAGAATCACCAAAGAATTCAACCACAGAGCTGAACAAAGCCAATTTGTTCAACCTTTCTTCATATGCCAAGTCCTCCAACCCTCTAGTCTTGTTGGTGTCCATTTTCTGGACCCTTTCCAATTTCTCAAATGTCTTCCTTGAATGAGTGGGACCAACGCTGGACACAGCATTCCAGGTGTGGCCAAACAAATGCTGACTACAGTGGAATAATCATATCCTTTTATCTGCTGGATATGTTCTTGGTAAAGCAGCTCAGAATATGGTTTGCTTTCCTTGCTTCCAGGGCACACTGATGACTGATGTTCGGGACCCCAGGTCTTTTTCAACAGAGGTAATCCTAGCCAGCCATCCCCCAGCCTGTGCTACTGCTCAGGATTACCCTGTTGCAGGTGTAGGACTTCCTTCTCTACCTCATATGCTAGCCTTTTGTTACCAGGTGTCCTTTTCTAGCCTCAGACAACAGCCTCTTCAGATGGAGAAGGTCTCCAGATCTTCTTCCTTTGTCTATATTTCCAACGGAAAGCCTATCTCCAGAAATAACCATGAATGGCATCAGAACTCTCAGGCTTCAGAGGAGCAAACAGGAAAGGCAGAGAATCTGCTGATATAATAGCGGTATTACTTTCCATCAGTAACCACAAGTCTACACACTGGTGCCTGCTGAAACCCTGGACCATGTGCATATACTTCTCTTGGCCTACTTGGCTATCAGTACTAGAATAATTAGACTGATGTCAGAGGTCCACATTTTGACCTTCAGTGTGTTGCTATGTCCTTGTTAGGTATGTAACTTTTGTTAAACAAAAGCACAATTAGGCAGGTGTTTTGAAAAACCACATAACCAGCAGAAAGAGCAGAACTAAACTTGTACAAGAATATTTGCCTGATGACTTGCTACACCAGTCAATGAGTAACAACAGCTCAGAATGATCCACTGCAAGTAAAGATCAATCTGAAGGATGCTTTCCACCTCATAAAACTCAGCCACCTGAGCCTGAAGTGGTGGTGGGAAGACTCTACCTTCCATGACATCTGACTGTGGAGGTTCTCCAGGGACACCCTGGACCAAGCTTGAGTGGTCATAATCACAGTACTTAACAGCCTGCTTCTCTTGACTGCTGCCACTGACAACCATCGCTCTTGTCAGCAAGGAAAGTGAAAGCAGAGATAACAACTTTTCTATAACTTTTAGTGTTCTTTGCACTGTTAGTCATTCTTTCACAGAGGCAATAAAATCCAAACTCCTCCATAAGGATGCAATTATTGCATTGTAATTAATGTGAGTTTAACCTGTTAAGACCTGAACCACGACAATACCTTCCTCCCTGTATTTGCAGTAAAGCAGTTACACACCGTAATTAGAACATTAAAAAACACACTGAGCCATGCAGTTAAGCCCTAAGAGACCTTCTTTTTCACTCATTCTGCACTAACCTTAACTCACTTGCAACTTTTGCTCTAAGTATTGGCATTAAAACTTACAGCAAACACTGGAACAGAAACACAGGCTTCCATAAGATCAGCAAAGTATAGCTTTATATTGTTAACTTGCATGATAAAAAGGTCATCTCCACACACAAAGGAACACAGAGGTACAATGGCACGTAGGGGAACCCAAATAATACACTGACCCAGTTTCTCCCGTGCCACCACAGGTGGGGCATCCTTGCTGCAGTGACCATGGGATGGTGGAGTTAAGGCTTCTGAGAGGAGGGAACAGAGCAAATAGCAGGATCACAACACTCGACTGCTTTGGCTTGTTCAGGGTCCTTCTTGGAAGAATTCCATGTGTGACAGAAAAACAGTCTTATCCTGAGGAATTTCATTTCCTTTAATTTATTGCCTAATAACATAAATTTTTTATTCTGATTTAGATACTGAGAAACAAAGAAGACATAGACTGCTAATCAAACACTTAGGGAAACACCCTTCCCCAGGTTCAAATTGAGTCCAACACCTCTCCTCCCCCCTTGTCAACTCAGCATCTCTTGTTTCCACCACACGATATACTCAGTCCTTCCCAATTCCTTTGGTGAGGCAAGGGGCAGCTCAGGAGGCTTCCCAATTCCTTTGGTGAGGCAAGGGGCAGCTCAGGAGGTTGAGATCATGTTTCTCATAGTTTCTTTCTGCTGTGCCTTGCTTTTTGTTCATTTTCTCTGCTGCTCCTTGCTTCCTACCTCTTCTGCTCTGGCATGGGTTTCTCCACAGGCCACAGTCCCTTCAGGGGTTTTACCTGCTCTTGCATGGGAAACTGGCTCCTCCACAGGCCACTCTGCTTTTGGAAGGGTTCCTGCTCCAGCATGTGTTCCTTCATGGGATGCACTCATTTCAAGGGTTGTACTTGTCCTGGCATGGACTGCCTCTTTCCAACAGAGCAACTCCAGTCATCTCTCCAACAATGTCCCCTTCCATGTGTCTTTATTTTTGTGTCTCCACTCATGTCTTTCCTTTCCTGCCTTTGTGTGTCCTCATGTGTGTACTGACATGTCTCCTTCTATGTCTCCTCTCAGGTCTCTGTCAAAGGCGAATTATTAAGAGAAATCATCATTGTGGGGTTAACTAAAAGGATTTTATTAATGATTGCATGATGATTAAATGGTGATTAAAAGATGATTGAATGAAAATTAAATGGTAACCAAATGGTGATTAGGCAATAATTGAACAGTAATTAAACAGTGATTTGACAATGATAATTTAAACGATAATTTAGAAGGTAATTAGACGGCAGTCAAACACTGTGCTACTTAGTACACTTCTAAGAATTCAGCTATAGTTGCATATATAAATGTTGCTAGCATACAATATACTTTTAGGCCTAATGTAAAATGTTACTTTCCTCGTTATAGATATCAGATGCCAGGTAAGGGGTCTCTCAACCTTGAGAGGCATTCCTGCTCAAGGGGGAGATCACTTCCATGCAGCCTGCTGCCATACAGGAGAGCTCAATGGGCTTGGGGGTGTGTGGAATTTGGATAATGAGGTGGGATTCCTGTGCACAAAGAGCTGTTAAGACTGCCCTTGCTATCTCTTGTGCGACTCGGGGGAGTGGAGACTCGCCTGGCTAACACAGGGTGCAGATAAGGAGGGGGCCCTGTGGAGGCAGGACAGCCCTGCTTATAGTCAGCAAAGACAGTAAGATAACAGGAATGTGAGAGGTCCTTTGTTCTTCGAAAAGGCTTCGTGTCCGATAACTGACCTTTGCCTCATTACCTGTGAAATGCATATTACAACTCACACCCCTGCATATGCTAATGAAGATTATAGAGGTCATGCTAAACATATATGACTATAGCACTCGTCTCTCCACCCAAATCATGCTACACGTCACATATGGGGGGGGAACCTCGTAGTTTTGAGGATAAAAGACAGAGAAAATGATTGTTAAGGTGGGGGAGAAGAACCTCGATACCTGACGGACCAGTCGACGGGCTGCGTTCTCTTCCTCCACCCCAGGCAGGGACGCCTCTCTGGGTAAGCGCTGCGCCTCTCACCCTCTGGGTGAAAGTTATCCCCGGGTTCTTGTATTACTATCAAGTTTGCTAGCAATATTAACCTTAATTAGTAGCACTATTGTAGTTAGTGAATTTATCAACGGCAATCTCAAATCTGTTTCTGTCGCTTTCAATAAAATAACTAATTTCAATTTTTGTGCATCTGCTCAGTGCAAGTCCTTTTGTTGGGGCTCTGATAAATGGGTCAGTGAAAGTCCTGGGACTCTGACAGACAAATTTCGAAACTGCATTCCTTTTAACGCGACAGTAAAAACTGGCGTCACGGACAGGATTGCCATGGATAAACTGCTACAAAAATATAAATGTGCACCGTCACAAGCGGGACTAGAATGGGCCCAGAAATTCTGGAAAAATGAAAATAAAATAATAGAGCGAATTGAACAGTGCAGGAGTGAGCAGAAGGTTAAAGATGGTAAGGGTAAAGGAATTGTTTGTGCTATTTTAGGAGCTTGTTTATCCTGTGCACAGAAGGAGGCTAAGGAATCCCCACCTCCTGAACGAATTGCAGATGTGGAATACGTTACCTTAAAGTCACACAATGATGTGTTACAGAAATCGCTAAATTTTGAACGTGAACAGTTAGGAAGGCGAGTAGATACCCTCCTAATAGAAAATGCAAATTTAAAGAAGGAAAACGAGCTGCTTAAGACGCTATTGTTGGCTGTTGGTGAAAAATCTATAGAAAGTCCATTCCGGGAAAAGTTGCGCTCTGTGCTGGAATCAATGCAGACAGCTAGTGATCCCACAGCACAGATCCTCAAAATTCTTCGGCATACTGACCCTGAAATATGGGATGGAGATATCTGGTGTGATGATTATGATTCTGATGAACGAGAGGAGGGTTCCAGTTATGATTATACCCCAGAGCCAGTATCCGTACGGCCACTTATTAAATCTGAAGTCACAAATGAGGGGAGAGACGATGTTCGTACCACTATGCGAACTGTCCCATGGTCTCCTACTGACTTAGCCAAGCTGCAGGAAAAATACTCGCGGCGCCCAGGGGAGTCCGAGACTGAGTATGTGTGGCGTGTCTCCCTCACAGGAGGGGATAACATTTTGTTAAGTGAAGAGGAAGCAAGAGGTTACTGGGGTCCTGGATGTTTTTAACCACCACACCGGGTGATCATAATTATTCATTGACAACAAGGGCTGCTTATTGGGCTGGTGGTATTGACCCGCAAGATAGGGGAGACCCCTGTGTGATAAAGACTTTGGGGTTCTCTGACTTGAATGCAAAAGGCAGCCTGTATACAGGCCATGTATGAGCGAAGCTTGTTACGGAGCTCCCCGATGTTAGCCCCTATTGATCCAGCTAGATTAACCCCCCCTTATCCGTGGACTCCCAGACAGTCTAAAGACGTATGTGGCAAATGTGCAAGATTGCTTACGGGCCACACACAATGCTGGGCAACAGGGTGGTGCACGACAGAGAAGAACCTCGATACCTGACGGACCAGTCGACGGGCTGTGTTCTCTTCCTCCACCCCAGGCAGGGACGCCTCTCTGGGTAAGCGCTGCGCCTCTCACCCTCTGGGTGAAAGTTATCTCCGGGTTCTTGTATTACTATCAAGTTTGCTAGCAATATTAACCTTAATTAGTAGCACGATTGTAGTTAGTGAATTTATCAACGGCAATCTCAAATCTGTTTCTGTTGCTTTCAATAAACTGAACTAATTTCGATTTTTGTGCATCTGCTCAGTGCAAGTCCTTTTGTTGGGGCTCTGATAAATGGGTCAGTGAAAGTCCTGGGACTCTGACAGACAAATTTCGAAACTGCATTCCTTTTAACGCGACAGGGTGCTACAGGTATTTATAGTGTAAAGTGATTGACTTGTAGTCAAACCCCCCCTTTGGAGTATGTGCAGGGGTGCAGCTGTAGCAGTTATAGTTTTTTCTAGTCCCAGCTCAGGTTGATACTGTTAGCTCCTGATAAGACGTGGGTTAGATTCTTTAGATCCTGAGAAGATATGGCCTAGCACAGTTCTCATGTTTTGCACAGCTAGGCTGATTTCAGTCAGGTCGGTGATGCCTGAACCAAAGTACCGTTCACTCACTCAGAATGTGTGCATCCGTGACAGTCTCCTTTTTGTTTCCTTTACCCCTAGCAGCTAGCAACCTCTCTTAAATATATCTGAGCAGAGATGCCATTTGCTTCTGTGATTGATTGAGGTTTTGACACCTGGTGGGTTGGTTTTATCTGTTTCAGTGCCCGCTGGAAACAGTTGTGACAGGCACAGAGCAGTACATGGCCACCTTCCTCAAAGGACAGTCCTGCAGCACCTTGCTAGTGAAACCCTAAATTTTATGCCCAGTAAACCATGAGACACTGTCCTGAAGAGAAGGAAGGTCCAGGAGAAATGGTTGATTTTCAAGAATCGTCTCCTCCAAGCTCAAGAATCCATATACAGGGTTCATCCCTGTGTACAGGAAGACAAGCAAAGGTGGCAGAAGGCCTACATGAATGAACAAGCAGCTCCTGACAAAACTGAGATGTAAAAAGGAAATATGCAAGTAATGGAAGCAGGGCTGGGTGACCTGAGAAGAACATAGAGATTCTATCAAAGCAGGCAGGCATGGGGATAGGAAAGCCAAAGCCCACCTAGAGATAAATCTGGCATGGGATGGGAAAGGCAACAAGAAAAACTTCTACAGGTATGTCAGCACCAAAAGGAAGATATGGGAAATGGTCCTGCTGCTAAATGGGAGTGGGACTTGGCGACAATGGGCACAGAAAAGGCTGAAGTACTAAATGCCACCTTTGTTGCATTCTTTATTAATAAGATTTACCTTCAGGAATTCCAGGCCCCTGAGGTCAATGGGAAAGTCCAGAGCAAGGAAGACCAAGGTCCTTCTCAGCTGATGAGGATCAGGTTGAAAAAACATTTAAACAAACTGGACGCACACAAATCTTTCTGACCTGACAGGATGCACCCACAAGTGCTGAGGGAGCTTAGCAATGTCATGTAACACCACTCTTGATTATCTTTGCAAGCTGATGGGGATCCAGGCAGGTTCATGAGAACTTGAAAAAATAAATGTCACTGTTATCTTCAAGAAGGGCAAGAAGGAGGATATGGGGAACGATAGGCTGGTCAGCCTCACCTCAGTCCCTGAGAATATGATGAGAAAAAGGATCCAGGGAAACATTTCAGGTGTATGAAGGACAAGATGATTGAGAGTAGCCAGCATGGATGTAAGAACGAGAAATTGTGTTTAACCAGTATGACAGTCTTCTGCAATGAGATGACTGGCTTGGTGGAGGAGAGGAAAGCAGTGGATGTTGTTTATCTTGATCTTAGGAAAGCTTTCAATGCTGTCTCCCATAATATTCTCGTAGACAAACTGATTATATATGGGCTAGATGAATGTACAATGAGTTGGATTGAAAACTGGCTGAACTGATGGTCTCAAAGAGTTGTGGTCAGCAGCATAAAGTCCAGCTGGAGGCCATTACTACCTCAGGGATCAAGAATGGGTCTGATGTGGTGTCACATCTTCATGAATAACCTTGGTGATGGGACAGAGTGCACCCTCAGTGAGCCTGCAGATGATACAAAACTGGGAGCAGTTGTGCTACCATTCAGAAGAATTTCAACAGGATGGAGAACTAGGCAGACAGGAATCTCATGAAGTTTAGTGAAAGGAAATGCAGTCCTGCATGTAGAGAGGAATAAGCCCAGGCACCAATACATGCTGGGGACAAACCGATTGGGAAGCAATTTGGCAGAAGGACCTGGAGGTCCTGATAGACAATGAGGTGAACATGAGCCAGCAAAGTGCCTTGTAGCAAAGTAGGCTAAAAGCTTCCTGGGCTACATTAGAAGGAGTGTTTCTAGGAGGCTAAGGGAGGTGATTTTTTTCCCATCTGCTCAACACTGATGAGGTCACAACTGGAGTGCTGTGTCCAGTCCAAGGCTCCCCAGTACAAGAGAGACAGGGACATATTGGAGAGAGTCCAGGGAAGGGCCACAAAGATCATTAAGGAATTGGAACATCTGTCATAGCAGGAGAGGCTGAGAGAACCGGACTGTTCAGCTTGGAGGAAAGGTGGCTCAGCGGGATCTTATCTATATAAATACCTGATGGAGAAGAATAAAGAGGATTAAGCCAGACTCTTCTGAGTTGTACCCAGGGACAGGACAAGAGGAAATGGGCACAAACTGAAATACAGGAAATTCCACTTAAACATAAAAAAAGGGTTTTCACTGTGAGAGTGACTGAGCATTGGAACAAGTTGCCCAGAGAGTTTGTGGAGTCTTCATATTCAAAACTCAACTAGACATTGTCCTTAGGGACCTGCTTTAGCTGACCCTGTGTTGAACAGAGGGTTGGGACTTGACAATCTTCTAACATCCTTTCCATCCTCATCCATTCTGTGATTCTGTGTTTCTGGGACAAACATCATCACCCTGCCACCCACCCCCCCTCCCCCCAATTTTAGCAGATACAAACAGAAAAAGAGGATATGATACCAAGCAAAATTAACCTCTGAAGAAGTTGTGCATCACAGACTCATTTTGCTAAAGCATGAAAACATTAGAGATATAAATAATTTTAGGCCCAGAATAGATATGGAAGAAAAAATTAAACTGACAGTTAATGTGTTTGGGACAGCTGGTTCTTGACATTCTTAAGAAAATATCCTGCTGTAAATCTCTAGAAGTTTATTAAAAAATATATCTGGCATCAAGTAATTTCAGTTAAAAGGGCTCTTACAATCCAAATCAATCCATATTCAGTGTCACCAAGTATGGGCAATGTTTCAGTAAGAGAGTTGTATTATTACCTTAATCTACTGTAAAAGTGATGCTGGCAATGCTATTTTTTATTTATGGCAATTGCTGTGTGATGTGATTATCCAGCAATAAAAGAGCAGAGGCAGTCAAAATGCAACATTCAAAAGACATTAAAGAAGGGGTGTCACCTGACACTGAAATGAAAACAGAAACGTTTTTGTATGACTATTCATCACTGTGTGGACTAGGTATCACAGTGGTTGAAAGGGACTGAACCACCCAACACAAACTGACTTCCTGAAAAGCCTGAAGGTGCAACATACTCTATTTCCTCACAATGTCATCTTCCCACAGACAACTGCATCCTGAAGAACATATTTGATGCTGATTGTGATTCAAGCTGTGGGACATGCCAGTTTTTCTTGCACTCAAATATGGATGTTGAGTTCAAGATCATTTGATTTTGAATGTATAATTATCAACATCAGTTCAGCAGATAGGTTTTTACCTGCCACAGTTTAGAAGTTTCCATCTAAGTTACTCATTGTGTCCCCTTTGTATCCATTAAAGAGAAACAAGTGGTTCTAAGAAGAAATTTGTCATTTCCCAAGGTATTTTAGACAGAAAAAATAGCTCAGTCAATTGCATTTGGGCATTACTCTCTCTCCACAACATTCAGATGACTACCTCAAATGCAGCCCCTGGAAGAAAGGTTTGGTGGGTTGACCTTGGCTGGACACCAGGTGCCTCCAAGCCTCTCTATCACTCCCTTCCTCAGCAGGACACAGGGGGAGAAAATAACATGAAAAAAACCTTGTGAGTCAAGATAAAGGCAGTTTAATACAGAAAAAGCAAAGGCCGCGTGTGGAAGAAAAGGCAAACAAAAGATTTATTCTCTACTTCCCATCAGTACGTGATGTCGAGCCACTTCCCGGGAGGCAGGGCTTCAGTACGCACGATTGCTCCAAAAGACAACCATTGTAAATAACAAATGCCCTCCCTTCATCCTTCTTCTCTTAGCTTTTATTTCTGAGCAGACATCATATGGTATGGAATATCCCTTTGGTCAGTTTGGGTCAGCTGTCCTGGCTATGTCCCCTCCCAAGATCTTGCCCCCCCCCAGCCTACTGGTGAGGGGCGAATGTTGGAGAGACAGCCTTGGTGCTGTGGAGCACTGCTCAGCAGTAGCCGAAACACTGGAGTGCTGTCAACACCCTTCTAGTTACCAATACAAAGCACAGCACTATGAGGGTTCCTATGGGGAAAATAAACTCCATATCAGCCAGACCCAATACACTAGGCAAGAAGACTCAAACACCATGTGGCTGGAAGACAGCTCCAGTTTTCCCTCACCAACCACACAGATCATGACCCTACACTCCACTACTGAGCATCATCATTGAAATGGGCCCCTCTATCTTCGTCTCAACTCACAGTAAACAATGCCCCTCTATCCGCCACCTCAATCTACAATTACCATTCCCTCCCTTCACCCCTTTCCCACATCTGTTTCTTTTTCAGCTCAATGATTTAAGAGATCGTGCATTAATTTCCTCTTGAACTGCATGATTAATATTTTTCTCCACAGCCCAGATCACTATCTCCTTGTCTTTGCCCATAACAGCTGTAGCTTCTTCCCATTCATTTTATCCTCAAGGACCACTTCAAGGAACATTTTCTGAGTTTCTGACAATACCAACTTACCAGGCTGTCACAGGCAATCTAAGTTAATGCACTCATTCTTAAACACCTTCATGGTCTATAGATCACTGTGAGAAATGGGAACTGCAGAGTCTCCATTGCTGCTAAACTCTAAGGAGGCCTTAGAGCTTTCCTGAAATCACCCAGGTAACTAATAGCTTCAGGGAAGAGAGCAGGGCCCATCCACTCTTGGGCCATTTCCAGCCATCGCCTCTTTATGCCATGGTCAGCAGCTAGAGGTCCCCCTCCCATCCCCTTTTTTGTGTATGTTTTTGAACCCTCACTAGCAACGTTCAATACCACTTTGGAGATGATCAAACTAACGGTTTTGCACCCTTTCCCCTTACTGTCCCTTTCACTTGGGTAGATCAATCCTATACCAGCTCACAATTGCCTTATTGTCTTCCTGCATGTGTAATTTTTTTCTTTTTTTTCAGGATGTTAATAAATTTCCCTTCCTTCCTGCCCTCTTCCAGCTTGGGAGCAGTTAGAGAGCAGTATTGAATCATATTTCCTTGGTACACCACCTGCACCTATCTGCACCCAGGTCTTCTTTTTCCCCCTATAAAGCTGTTAATGTGAGGTTAGCTTAGAGTTTCTACCTCGTGGTAAGAGAACCATAGCATGTCCATTTTCAAGGATTGTTCTGTTTAAACACTGTCCTTGGCAGGGGGAAGTACTCATAGGCTTACCCTAGGGCAAATACCAAGTTATTAATGTTTCAATGAAAGGTAATTTGCTTGTATCATTTGGCTGTGTTTACATCCTTGCATTGCAAGGTTATCTTTCATAGCATCTTCAATAACAGTCAGACAATATCTAGCCACCATAGCTCTGCTTCGTAATCACTGAAGTGGCAGCTCCTTGGCTGTCCAGCCTACACATGAGGAATGTATTCAAACAAAATTTATCTTCATCTGCATATTATGCTTCACACAAATCTTCAG
This sequence comes from Gavia stellata, assembly GCF_030936135.1. Lineage (NCBI taxonomy): Eukaryota > Metazoa > Chordata > Aves > Gaviiformes > Gaviidae > Gavia > Gavia stellata. The sequence continues at coordinate 73,700 of NC_082606.1, read as the reverse complement.
GTGCAGGTGGCACTAAGTATGCAGAACTTGTCCATCATGCAGGATTTGATCAATCGGCTTTGCACCATCCAGAGCAAAATCCCTATTTAATAACTCCTCCCATGGAACTCCTCCCATATCTCTACCTAATAAAGAAAAAGAATTTCTTTTTCACTTTTAAAGATACCGAAAGCATGATAAAGACTTCCTGGGGCACTGAATGACCCTCAGCACTGGCCCATCCAGAAAGATAATGACTGTAAAACCCCAGATTGAGTGCATTCCTCTTCTTCCTGCACAAGAAAAAATAGTTCAAAGTGAAAAAAAAGCCCCAAAACCAGAACACTTCTGCAACTCTGAAGAGTTTCTCTAATTGCCATAGAATAATACTCAAGCAACTTTTGCTCTTTCATTAGACTAAAATCTGAGCCTTCCTAGAGCAACACTATAATCCTTCATTATAATCCCACGGGTCCCTAGCAGGTTCAAATCCCCTCTTCCGGTCCTTATTTTAAAGTCTATGTGATTTCTTCATGTGGTATATAGGGTATATGACTACCTGTCTCATATGAAATACTGTACAGTAAAAGGGAAGGAAGAGGCACTTTTTGTAACTCAGTATATCACTGTGTTGAGAACTTGGAGCAGCACAGTGACACAAACACTGTAAGGTCTCATACAAAAACCTGAGACTGCAAAAGGAACAATATATTTTGAGGAAGAAAGGAAAAAGGGAATGTGTTGAAGAAGAGAACTGCAGAATTCCTGTGAACATTTTATTCTGGAAGTATAGTGCTTACTGAGCTAATAGAAAAGGGTTTTAAAAGCTGTGGTCCGGATCAAGTTGTTTGAAATCACTCTACTATGAAATATTATTTTCTCCCTTCATGATTATGGAAACAATGGTGACTTTGGAGCACTTTCACAGCAGTCCATGTATGGATCCTTTGTACAAACCACTCGCATTTTATTCCCTGATTTTATATACCTTCAGAGTGTGGTGAAGAAAGTGGGTTTATTTGACTATGTGCAAACAGTGTGGCAACAGACAAGCTCGTATTTGGAACTGGGATCACTTTTTCAGTTGAGCCAAGTAAGTTCCACTTGTTTTACTATTAATGTTGTTTCTTAAGCTTGTGATGGGGTGGACAAAGGGGTTGTGTGATGTGACAGCATAATGAGAAATTTCTGCTGCCTCAGATCTCTTGAACATGCATTCTCCAACCAGGTGTTTGAGTCCTCAGCTCATGTTTAGTTAACAAAGCTTTTCAGGAACAACAAAGATAGTTTCCTAGCTATGTCCATCAGCATTACTCCACAGGCTCTCACCGCCTCCCATAGCCACACTGCTAAATTTAAGACTGTTGTTTATACCCAGTGGGAATGGTGTCTTAGCCCAGCTTCAGTATGAGGTGAAAGTATTTGCTTGCTTTCTTTTGTGTAACACTAAGATGTGTGGAAAGAAAAAAAAGATGTAAAGAGTTTCAGGAGAAAGTAGTTCCCATAGAAAGACAGGGCATATTAGTTTTTGCAGCAACTGCTTGAAATGACAGCAAGCCTTTTATATTTAGAAATGGCACTCTTCTGAATGTGGTCTTTATAAGGATGGACGATCTTCCCCAGCTTTTGTGTGACAGCATGAAAGCTGGGTCAATGGCTGAGTTTGTTGGGTTGATTTTCATTGTCCTAAAACATTCAGTTGCATAGCATCACCTGAACACACACACACTCCCTGGACAGGCATGGGACTCTCCCAGGTGGTAGCTCACATCTGCAAGCCCCATACAGCTATACAGCTGCCTTTATATCTTTAGGTCACATTTCATGCCTATTTTGGGGTAGATGAATGCAACTCCAGTTCCTGTGGGAGTAGAGAATCTAAAGATACTATTTTGCAAACATCATTTGCAAAAGTAGGACAGTAAGATGCTGCCAGCTTCCATCAGCCTAACTTCAATCTATGCTAGTATAAACTTGCCAGTTTTCAGTACAAAAGGTATTCTACCATGAACAATTAACCAAGGAAAGGTGTTGGTGGGTGAAAGTCTAAGTAATGGCATTGCCTTTTCAGACAAACACAGCAGCCCTAATGTGAGGTTCAGTTTCTACACAGAAAGTATCTTGCATGCTTTTTAAAACAAACTGAATTTCAGACCTGTTATATCAGTAATTACTGTGTCATGATTCCTGTTCTTCAGGAAAGAGGGAAAAAAAGTCTTTCCCCAAACAGTAGGCTTTAGAAACTATTGGTTCCTCCAAAGACAAGACAAGAATAGATTTTCCAGGTTTCTAGAATGCTGGTATCCTGACTCTTTTTAGTGCCCTTTTTTTTTTTTTTTTTTTTTTTTTTTAATTTCTGTGGAAAATATTCAAAAGTACTTAAAAAAGCTAAGAACACCACGGGAGTTGGGCCTCCTGAGAATCTCCAAGCACAAAAGACATAGAAAATATCCTTTAATCACTACACAGTTTTTGAGACATCTCCTCTTGAGAATTCAGTAAGTCAACAGCTAAGGAATTACTTGGTTCATTCCCTGTATACTTCTCGTTGGAGAAAGCCAAGATCCACAAGAGGATGGAATACATAGCCAATTCTGTGATTTTGTAAGGTTAAGAGGAAAAAGAAGTATGATTGTTTGCATAAATATATTAACTGCTTTTTCTGTGCAATACAAATATAACTGCTCCCCCACCCCCCTGGTACAAAGATGCCCTAAGGATCTACAAGAGATCTGTTTCTTTCAGAAGTCACAGCCAGAGAGAAGACAGAACAAGTGGTGTATTTGGAATGGCACTAAACTCCTCTGTTAGACATCCAACTCTGTTAGTGTTGTTCTTTAGGATGGCTCAGCATTATGCAGTGAGATGGTCTCATGGCTTGGAAACCTCTCCAGAGCTCACGTAACACTGTTCACTTGTTAAGAGAGGTTTATATGCCTGGGTCACGTTCCACATAGAAATATTACAGAAACTTTCAGGGAACGAAATTTAGAAAGAAAACCTCCTTCGAACTGAACAAGTGTTAATAAAGGATTTAACCTCACCTTCCATTTTAGAAACATTATTTTGTATCTACAAGTAATCCCATTGATTGGAACAGCACTGTAGAGTGGAATAATAAACTGTCTTCTCTCCCTATGTGCTATGGTTAAGCCTTTTAGCATCATCTGGTAAAGGATTTTTGGGTAACAAAAAAAGGATCTTTTAATATGTATCATGTTACAAGCATGTAAGGCTACATTTAAAGTAAATGTCCTTCTTCATACCCAAATTGTTATGAATTCAAAACTAGCATGTACATTTGTGTTGTAGTCTTAAAAGTTCCCTTCCTCATTTCAAGGTCCCTCACTTAAAGGTGTGTATATATATATGAGCTCTGGTAAAATCTAGCTTAGGTGACCAAGGGATTAGACGCTCCAATGAAAATCCCACCCTTATACTCCCTTTTTGTCTTTGATCTGCTCTTTGGAAAACAGGAGGAAGAAATAAACACAGAAAGACACTCATCTTTCAGGGGCATACATGGCTGGACTATATCTGAACTATAGATGATTAAGTTCTCAGAAAAGTATGCAGAAAATAAAGTAATCCCAAAATGATTTTTCTTTTTCAGAGAGGCAAGAAGAATCTGCCCCAGAAGTCATCATGCTTAAATCAAAGGAGCCGAAACAACATGACAACAAACTGAATGTGGTTTGTTTGGCAAGGACTTTCTACCCTAAGAACATCAGCCTTGATGTGCCCAATAGTGACATTGTATATGATCTGAAGGCACCTCTTGTCTCATCTGAGGGGATGTATAGTACCATGAAGATAGTTGGAGTGGAACCAGATGCAGAGGTGACCTGCAAGGCTATGTACACAGGGAACAAGACTACAGCCAGCATAATTCTGCCAGGTACAGTGTTGTGGTCCAAATGCAGCGTGATACTGGGACATGTACATTCCAAGATTTTTTCGTGCCCTTTGAGAATCTAGCAGGAAAAAGTACAGTCAGAAAGATATTTAGGTGCTTAGTTAGGTGAAGATGAGATATTCAAGAGCACCTAGCAGACATGACCTTAATTCAACTATTTAAACACCTGGAGTTTTCTTCCCAAAAAAGAAAGAAAGAAACAAAAAACTTACACACACACCCCCCCCAAACAAACTATCTAAAATTTGCAACTCTACCTTTATCTAAGGCAAAATAGTTCAAGGGGCATGAGTATACAGGCCTGCTAGAAGAAAGCTTGAAATAAATTTTATGAAAATACAAAATAAAAAAGGACGTGATTTTTTTTCCCCAAACCTTTTGGAGTTTTTTTGATCACTTTTTAAACTGTTCTTTTCCTACAGTAAAGTTCATTTCAAAAGGGGGAGAAACTAAAACTCAACAGTCCTAGGGGGGTTTTCTGCAGTCACGTGTAGAAAGCTAATTTTTCTCTTCAAGTTAATCTCAGAACTAATGACCTGCCATCTGATTCTCCAATACTCTTATCTACTGCTGGGAAAAGAGCTATAGGTATGTTTTGTGTAATTTTTGTTTTATATAGTTTGGATACAATTTATAGTGTCTCTCAATCATTCAACAGAAGAGAAAACTGAAGAATTTGAAACAGTTAATGCTTGCAACATTACAGATGCCTCTACAAAAGGTCAGTTGCCTAAAGGAACAATAGAGTATTGTTACTTTATTGGGGATTCAGTAACAATGGATGAAAATGCATTGTCTTTGGTACAGAAATGTCTGAATTGTAGATACTTATTAAGCAATAAGCTTTACTTTTTGTGGACTCAACACCAAAACATCAAAAATTGCTTTCTCTGGTGCAGGAATGTCAGAATTGGAAATATTTATTAAGAAATAACCTGCTGTTTCAGGTTAACAGACTAAACAGCTGACAAATTTCCATGGGATAAAACAGCAATGGGAAGTAAATTCCTCACTGGCCAGGCATCTCCTCTCTTCCCTGCACTTGATACATTCCTCTGTCACTTTTCCTGTCATCTTTTCCTTTTTTCCTGCTTCTCTCATACACCTATGATGTGTGGATTTCCTGTCTTCTTTTTTTTGGGGGGGGTGAGGGGTGGTGGGGATAATACCAAGACCACACTCTCTTCCCTCTTCTCCTTCTTTTTAAAGCAGGTGTCAAAATGGCGAAAGTGAATATGCTGTTCATGGCTGTTTTGGGTTTGAGAGTCCTGCTGGCAAAAAGCATTGCCTTCAATACAATCATGAGTATCAAGCTGTTTCTCTTCTGAGGTAGGAAATGCATTATTCTGTCCCTGGAAACACAAGAGGCAAGTATAAGGAGTGACCAGTTGGCTTTGCATCCTTCTATAACCCCACAAGGAGTAACATATGTTCAGCTGTTCTTGTTCCCACAGGATAAGTTAACATAAACCCCAAATTGCACCTCATCCTCAAATTGCCTTTGTATCAGGCTAGTCCAGAGCATCTCAGGTTCTTTAACAAATCTTCTGCTGGTTGTGGCAGAGCACAAAGTCCAGATCAACAAGAATTATAAAGGGAGAATCCCAAAAGCCAACAACTGTGAAAAGGGGGACAGAAAAAGGAGGAGGGAGAATTCTGAAGATCAGGTAGCCAAAATGACAAAAAAAGTTTGTCCAATCCATTCCAGATTAACAGAAACTCAGCACCACTGCATTAAATATGAATAAGAATTTAAAACCAACATTGTTTGCTCTTTCAGGTACTGGGTAAGTGAGCCAGCAACAGGCTGAAGAAGAGCAGGAAAGAACACACAGCAGGATAATTTAAACACCATGGGTCAGCTTTGCTACCAATAAACATCTAAAGAATCAACAAACCTCCCAGTTCCTGTAGGTCTATGAGTTCCTTTACTTCATCAAGGTGCTCTTCAGTTAACACCATCTGGAAGCCTTCTTAGACAGCTAATACTGCTGAACTCTTGTCTAGCTTAGTTTCATTAATTGTTAGAACAATTTTTGTTATTCCTTATTTCCATAAGAAGTTTCCCTCATCCTGCTCTAAGAAGGATGCTTAGAGCATCCCTCTGCTAAGCAGGAATAGTTAGCTCTGCTATGCCTGTATCCATTGCACTGAAGCATCCAAATTGCTTAGATAGTTTTGAAAACTTAAAATTGAACTTTATACTTACTATGCTTTAAAAATACCATCTCTGGTCATATTACATTATTGTCTACAGAAGTAATGCTTTTCTGCTTAGGTATCCAGGCACAGAGGGAGCATTGTATAGTTTCCATTTTTAGAAGCTTTTATTAGTGGCAATTTTCTAGTGCAGGTAACTGGATCTCCACTGGACCTGAAGGAATTCACTTCAGACAGGTATACAGTAGTATTTTAATTTCCATCACCTCTTTAGAAAATTTTTCTCTTTTGTTAAGTATATGGTACCTGCATTTTAGGGTTTCTTAATATATATCAAAATAAAGTTTTATTATGCTTGGTCTGCACCATGCCTTTTCTTCTGACAGTTCGGTGGAAATTTTTGAAATTCCACTGTCCTATCCAGTGACCACTGAGAACTAGAAACCCACATATTACAGTCTAGATTTCCTTTTTATCAAATTTGCCTTTCTTGGGCTTTCCACAGGGAAAGAGAGAGACTCCTTGGCACATTTAAGAGACTTCAGGAGGGGTATGAATTCTGGCCCTATTGGGTTTAAAGGAATTTTAATTATTCATGTCCCTTTCAAATTACTTGGGCTCAAAATTGTGGATCGTAATAAAAAGAGAGATGGGTCTAAAGAAAAAACAGTTAAGACAAGCAGCAATATGAGCATTAATGTATAGACCTTAGAAGGTGAGAGAACAGGCTGCTGATTTTCCACTCACCAGTACTAGGAAAGGGCCAACAGGAAACACTGTGGGGTGTTTTGATAGATAACCTAGCCATTTGGTTGGCAGTGCAAAAAACTAAACACTGACTTTTGGCTCACAAGCTGTAGGCTGCTGCCTGCTTGAAGCAGGATACTGTGGTTGAAACACATTACTAAATCATGCTATGCAAGACAAATTCCCCTTGCTTTTAAAAACATGTTAACCACTTCCTCGGGGGGCAGGGCCCACAACGTTTCTCAGATGCTGACTTAACTACTACTGGCTCCAAAACGGCCCCCAGAAGGGTGCATGGCAAAATCTATTTAACTAATCTTGACAAGTTTAGTTGTTCAAATCCACACTCCTGTCCAGAAGATGTGACATTTCTATGGTGAAACCACTGTCTCTAGGTCCTGCAGATCTGTGGTTGGCTCCCAGGAGCACACACTTAGCGTGGAAAACCATGGTGGTCATGGTTTTGTTTCCTAGGCACCCCAAGGGCCAGATGGACATGTGGAGCCACCTAGACTATAAATGTCCCTTGAAACAGCCTCTTTCCTGTCCCAGGTAAGCAGGCCATACTCCACTTAGGCAGTGTTAGTGACTCAGCCAAACAAGCAGACCAAACTAGACTGCTCTCGCAGAACCTAGCTTCCACTGTATTCCTTCCTTTCCACTCTGGCTGCTGACCCCGAATTAATTTCCCTGTAGGTAGTGCCCAGCACTCTGGTCCCATTCTGTCCCCAAGCATGGTCCTGTCCCCAGCAGCTCTTTAACATCCTCCTGCAAGTGGGGTAGCCCCAGACTAAACTGGTCCACGCGACATAGAGCCTGCAGAAGCAGAGAGCTGCCCTGCAGCATCCCTGGGTTGTCACTAGTGCCCCAGGAACTCCAGAGGAGGGTCTTTGCAGGGTATGTACCTCATCCCATAGGCAGCTTCTCCTCATGACTCTTTCTCACAAGGGCAAACACTGATCCTTTTTGCTTCTGTGGGGCAGGTGCACACTCAGAGGGTTGTGGGCTGAAAGATGCAGCTAAAAGCATATGCCCATAGGACCTGCCTTTGAGTGGTAGGCAGTATTGTCAGAGGGGCACTTCCTTCCAAGCTTCTCCGTGTTGGCATTGATGTGCTGTATCAGAAAACCTTGTCTTCTGAGTAAGGAAGGACATGAGGTTTCAACAAATCACATATACCTGTTCCTCCTGTTAGTTCAACAGGAAAACAGTCTGTAAGAGCAATAATATGCCAGATGAGGAAAGACAATCAGTGAGTAGCAAAATTTATGCAGAGTAATTCTAGCCTTTTTGCCAGGTGCCTAGGCTGGTAATTCAGCTTGACTTTGGCACTGGCCTCCTTGCAAGACTTTCAGAAACTGGTGCATACTGTAGGTACCAAACATCAGAGCTCAGCGACAGCTGCGAACTTGTTTTCTTTCCTTTCAACCTCCACAGACCAGACATTTCTCAAGACAACGGAAGAACAGCAGATCAGCTTCTGGGATGGGCCTGGGACTCTGGGACCGACCTGTGCCTGTGGGATGACCCTTGAGACCTGGGAAAAAAGAGTGAGGTGAAGGCACTTCACAGAGGAAAAATGTAAACAGAGATTTAAGGGGACAGGGCTCCAATAGTACTTTGATGAGGACAGGAGTAGTTGGGCTGGGGGGAAAGGATTTGTACATGTGTTGGCAGTGAACTCTCTCTCAGGAGGGGCCACATCTATTCACTCGCTACTTGATAGTTGAGCCTGCTGTGTTTCAGAGAGGAGGCTAGCTTGTTTCTCAGTTTGCCTGTGCATTTCCACCCAGGGCTGGCAGGAAAGAACACGCTGAGCTCCAGCTAACTCCAGCACGGGACAAATAGCAGGAGCTGCAGGTGATCTTCCCTGCCCCCAGGGGAAAACATGAGACTTCAGCAAAGGCAGACCAGGAGAGAGAGAGCTCTGGGCATCAGGCAAGCAGAGGACTTTTCGTCATTTCTACTGGAGCTGGAGAGAGGACAAAGCTGGGAAGAGCAAGGGTAGAGTGTATGGCATGAGATCTGCTATCAGAGCAGCGTTTCTTCTTCAGCACAGACCACATTTCTCCTGGGGTCATCCGTGTGTATTGTCTAGGAAATCATCATTCACGAAGCATTTCTGTTTTGGCCAAGTCACCTCTTCTTCCAAAGACAATTCCCAGGGGTGAAAGAGTGAATCCTTTCAAACTCGTCACTCACAGACAACATGTTTGCCTTATCCAGTTCCAGGGGCAGCTGGACCCCTGCCCAGCCCCTCTGAGATGTTTGGCCCTGCAGGTGAGGGGGGGGTGGAGCCCAGTGGGGAAGGAAGGAGGGAGGGCAGATGCAGAGTTGCCTGTTAAAAGGGAAAATCTATTTGGGCAGGGATCAGAGAATTTCTGGAGCTCTCTGACCCTGCTGCTCTTTTGGAACAGACCCTTGGATCCCCATCTCCTGCTGGACCTTTCTGTAGCACTACACAGTGAGCACCGCGTGGCCAGGCAGTTCAGGGCTTTACCCACTGCCCTGCAGTGCTCTGGCCAGGGACAGTTCTGATGGTTGTGGAAGCCCTGGGCTTATGTTCTGCTCCACTCCATGGTTGTAACTCGAGGCTGTGAACTGGGCAAGGGGACATGGCTCTTTCCTAAATCCCAAGGCCCAGCAGGCTGGGGGCAGGCACTAGCAGTGTGGGATGGGATGTGGTTCAGCCTGGCCCCAGCGTCCAGCCCCAGTCCCACTTTCAGCAAAAGAGGAACACCCCTTAGTCTGAGGGGCCGTGGTGTGCTGGAGGTCATGGGCCCAGACTGCAAAGCTGGGCTCTGCCTGCATTGCTTGGTGTCTGAAAGTCTGCTCAACCCCTGTCCCTATTTGTCAGAGGGGTGATTCTGAGTGTCTCCAGCAGCATCTCCTGTTTCATGGGAAAGGTCTACCAGTGGCTCAGAAAATGCCCCTCTGAGAGGCCCATCTACAAGAAGGGCCGGAAGGAGGATCCAGGGAACTACAGGCCTGCCAGCCTAACCTCGGTGCCAGGGAAGATTGTGGAGCGGTTCATCTTGAGGGTGCTCACAGGGCACGTGGAGGACAACCAAGGGATCAGGCCCAGCCAGCACGGGTTCATGAAAGGCAGGTCCTGCTAGACCAACCTGATCTCCTTCTATGACCAGGTGACCCATCTAGTGGATGAGGGAAAGGCTGTCGATGTTGTCTACCTGGACTTCAGCAAAGCCTTCGACACTGTCGCCAATAGTATTCTCCTGGAGAAGGTGTACTCTTGGCTGGACGGCCGAGCCCAGAGAGTTGTGGTGAATGGAGTGAAATCCAGTTGGCGGCCGGTCACAAGCGGAGTCTCCCAGGGCTCAGTTTTGGGACCGGTCTTGTTTAATATATTTATCAATGGATGATCTGGATGAGGGGATTGAGCACACCCTCAGCAAGTTTGCAGACGCCACCAAGTTGGGAGGGAGTGTTGATCTGCTTGAGGGTAGGAAGGCTCTGCAGAGGGATCTGGACAGGCTGGATCAATGGGCTGAGGCCAATTGTGTGAGGTTCAACAAGGCCAAGTGCCAGGTTCTGCACTTTGTCCACAACAACCCCATGCAACGCTACAGGTTTGGGGATGGGTGGCTGGAAAGCTGCCCCACAGAAAAGGACCTGGGGGTGTTGATTGACAGCTGGCTGAATATGAGTCAGCAGTGTGCCCAGGTGGCCAAGAAGGCTAACAGCATCCTGGCCTGTATCAGAAATGGTGTGGCCAGCAGGAGGAGGGAGGTGATCGTGCCCCTCTACTCGACACTGGTGACGCCGCACCACGAATCCTGTGTTCAGTTTTGGGCCTCTCACTACCAGAAAGATATTGAGGTGCTGGAGCGCGTCCAGAGAAGGGTGACAAAGCTGGTGAGGGGTCTGGAGCAGAAGTCTTATGAGGAGCAGCTGAGGGAGCTGGTGTTGTTCATTCTGCAGAAGAGGAGGCTGAGGGGAGACCTTATCGCTCTCTACAACTACCTGAAAGGGGGTTGCAGAGAGGTGGGTGTTGGTCTCTTCTCCCAAGTGACAAGTGATAGGACAAGAGGAAATGGCCTCAAGTTGCACCACGGGAGATTCAGAGTGGATATTAGGAAAAAGTTCTTTACTGAGTGAGTGATGACACCCTGGAATAAACTGCCCGGGGAAGTGGTGGAGTCACCCTCCCTGGAGGTATTCAAGGAATGTGTGGACGTGGCATTGTGGGACATGGCTTAATGGGCATGGTGGTGGGTTTTTTTTTGGTTGATGGTTGTACTTGATGATCTTACAGGTGTTTTTCAACCTTAATGATTCTGTGATTCTGTGAATGGCTTTGATGAACTGAGGTTTTCTTTGGATGGGCCACAAAATGACCTGTGCTCTGATCACTGGGAGATGAAGCCACTGGAAATCATCGTGAGCAGTTTATTAAGGAAAATCCTTCTCCCTAAATGCTCGCTGTTGATCGCAACAAGATCAGCTGCCCTGCAGAAGCTGGAACAGTGTGTGAATGCTCTGCTGAAATACTGGAATTTTCAGCAGCTGATAGGGAGGAATATTTCCACAAGTTTTTTGAAAATAAGGAAGAGAGAAGGTGTCCTGGTTTAAGCCCAGCTGGCAACTAAGCACCACACAGCCACTCGCTTACTCCCCCCAGGTGGGATGGGGGAGAGAATCAGAAGAGTAAAAGTGAGAAAACTCATGGGTTGAGATAAAGACAGTTTAACAGGTAAAGCAAAAGCTGCACAGGCAAGCAAAGGAAAACAAGGAATTCATTCACTACTTCCCATGGGCAGGCAGGTGTTCAGCCATCTCCAGGAAAGCAGGGCTCCATCACGCGTAACCGTTACTTGGGAAGACAAAGGCCATCACTCTGAATGTCCCCCCCTTCCTTCTTCTTCCCCCAGCTTTATATGCTGAGCATGAGATCATATGGTATGGAATATCCCTTTGGTCAGCTGGGGTCAGCTGTCCCAGCTCTGTCACCTCCCAACTTTCTGTGCACCTCCAGCCCACTCACTGGCGGGGCAGTGTGAGAAGCAGAAAAGGCCTTGACTCTGTGTAAGCCCTGCTCAGCGGTAACCAAAACATCCCTGCTTTATCAACACTGTTTCCAGCACAAATCCAAAACACAGCCCAATACTAGCTGCTATGAAGAAAATTATCTCTACCCTAGCCAAAACCAGCACAGGTACAAAGGCAGATTCAGGAGTAGACATGTGAGGATGAATGTGAGGACAAATGTGAAGACACATGGAAGAATACAAAGTTGTAGATGCAACTCAAGAAGACTGTAGCATGTGGAGGAACCCATACTGGAGCAGGTGCAACTCCAAAGGGATTGTTACCCGTGGAGGAAACCATGCTGGAACAGCTGAAAATAATAAGAGACAAGGAGCAACAAGAAAGGAAACCAGTACACACTAACCCAAATCAACACCTATTGCCTTGCTGAGCAACTGCTATGGCAGCGTAAGAAACAGAAAAGGCTTTCATGCTGTGTTAGCACTGTTCAGCCATAGCTCAAACATCAGTGTGTTATCAACACCGATTTGGTAACAGATACGAAACATAGCACCATATGAGCTACTATGAAGAAAATTAACTCTATCCCAGCCAAAACCAGTGTAATCTCCACCCCTTATGCCATACCATTTAAATCATGCTCAGGTCCCATACTGATATATCCAATACAACCTCATTAACCAAACCCCCTTCCCATCCTTTGATTTATACAGATACCATTCTCTTAGTTTATGGGCCATGCTGTAAAATGTCCATAAAATGTCCCTTGAGTTCATTTAGTTCATGACTTTGGGCTGCATCTGTTATGGTGGTCATTCATGACAGGGGAGGTGGTGTGTTGTGTGGAGTTATTGGGCATTGGTTCAAATGGTTCCTTCTATAGTGCTTCCTACAACATACAACTTAAATCATGGGTTACAACAATTTAAAAGTATATCCATTACAATCTCCACCCCTGGTTCCTTTGGACCAAGTTAGAGGGTTTAACATTGGAATGAACTTCTCCCCTTGCCCCTGTTCCACCATGGACTTATCTACAGACTACAGTCCTTTAGGGATGTACTTGCTGCAGCATGGACTTATTCATGGACCAGTCTGTTCAAGGGTGCACCTGCTTCAGAGTGGACTTATCCACAGACACAGCCAATTTGAGGTGTACCTGCTCCAGTGTCGTATCAAGAACTGCATTAAGACCAGTGCCAAGAAGAAACAAAGGGCTATGGTCACAGGTGACTCACTCCTGAGGGGAACGGAGGCACCCTTCTGCAGACCAGATCTTCTTTTCAGGGAAGTTTGTTGTCTCCTTTGAGTCTGAATCAGGGATGTGACCAGACAATTTGCAAGCTTAGTACAGCCTTTGGATTATTACCCACTCCTGCTCTTTCATGTGGATACTAATGATGTCACAAGAAGTCCAAGGTCAATCAAAAGAGATTTCAGAACTCCAGGAAGAATGCTAAAGGATTCAAGAGCACGGGTAGTGTTTTCCTCAATCCTCCCAGTAATGGGGAGAGACACTGGAGAAACAGATGTGCCCAAGACATCAATACCTGGCTCCAAGGCTGGTGCCTCCACCAGGACTTTGGTTTTTATAATGATGGAACAGTCTTTGAGACACAAGGCCTGACACAAGGCTAAGGCCTGACAGGATCCACTTGTCCCAATGGTGGAAATGCTCTTTGCTTGTAAGCTGGCAAGACTGATTGAGAGGGCTTTAAACTAGAATCAATGGGGGAAGAGGATACCATCAGGAGAGCTGAAGGTAAGCCAAGGGTTGGCATGGCTGAGGGTGGCACAGCTCCACAGACACTAAAGGTTTAGGAGCACATCTAAAATGCTTGTACACCAATGCCCACAGTACAAGAAACAATCAGGACGAAAGGGAAGCATTGGTCTGTTCCCAGAGCTATGATATCATGGGTATTAGTGAGACTTGGTGGAATGAGTCCCATGACTGGAGTCCTGGGATGGAGGGCTATAGGCTGTTCAGAAGGGATAGGCAGGGCAGGCAAGATGGAGGAGTTGCACTGTATGTAAGGGAGAGGTTTGATTGTACAACCCTTACAGTTAGCAATGGTGTGGTTGAGAGCCTCTGGGTGAGGATTAGGGGGATGGAAAATGAAGGAGATGTTGTAGTGGGTGTCTGCTATCGATTGCCCAGCCAGGATGTTAGCTGATGATTTATTCTATAAGCAATTAGGATAAATCTCTGGATTGGTAGCCCTTGTCCTTATGGGAGATTTCAACTTTCCAGACGTCAACTGAGAATACCATACTGCTGTGACAAGCAAATCTGGGAAATTCCTGAAGTTTGTTGAAGATAATTTCTTGTCACAAATACTCAGTGAGCCAACTAGGAAAGATGCCCTCCTAGACCTGTTATTTGTGAATAGAGAAGGACTCGTGGGAGATGTCATGGTACATTGCTGTCTTGGCCACAATGATCATGAAATGGTTGAGTTTAAAATTGTCAGTGTAATGAGAAAAAAGGACAGCAGAGTTACTACCCTGGATTTCAAGAGAGCAAACTTTAAGCTACTCAGGGAACTACTCAGAAGTGTCCCCTAGGAATCTGCGTTTGAGGGCTTAGGCTTAGGGCTCTTCAGGAACATATTCTGTGGGATTCTTTCAAGCAGATCTATAAAGAGGCTGAAGTTTGCTTTACTGAAGCCTAGGGTTATGATCCTGCTTTTTGTGCCCTACTCCCTGCTCTTACGATCCTGAAATTCACCACCCCATGACCAAAGCAGCCAAGGCTGCTTCTGACCTTCACATCCCCAGACATTTCTTCCTTGTTTATAATAACTGAGTCCAGCACAGCATCTCTCCTCTGACTCTTCAGCCACCTGTGCTAGGAAGTTGCAATCAATGCACTCAAGATATCTTCTGGATTGCTTATGCCTTGCTGTGCTGTCCCTTCAGCAGATACGAAGGTGGTTCAGGTCCCCAGGAGGACTAGGAGCTGTAAATATGAACCTTTTTGCAGTTACCTTGAAGGGGGCTTCATCTGCTTCTTCCTGTAAGAAGGAAAAACACAGGCAGTGGAACCATGGTCGTGTATTCTGGGAAGAATATAGGAATACTGCCCGGAAGTGTAGGGATAGTATCAGGAGAGCTAAGGCACAGTTGGATTTGAATTTGGAAAGGTATGCAAAGAAAAATAAGGGCTTCTACAGGTATGTTGGACAGAAAAGCAAAATTAAAAAAAACATATCCCCCCAATAAATAAGACAGGAGAACCAGTAACAACCAACATGGAGAGAGCTGAAGTACTCAACAATTTTTTTACCTCAGTTTTTACTGGCAATCACTCTTTCCACATCTCTCAAGTCCCTGAACCTCCAGGTGGGGACTTGGGGAATGAAGTCCTTCCCATCATAAGAGAAGAACAAGTTCGAGACCACCTGAGGAACCTGAACACACACAAGTCCATGGCACCCAATGAGATCCATTCCAGGGTCCTGAGGCAACTGGCCGATGCAGTTGCTAAGCCACTCTCAATGATGTTGGAAAAGCCATGGCAGTCAAGTGAAGCTCCCAGTGACTGGAGAAAAGGGAATATTGCACCCATTTTTAAAATGGTAAGAAGGAGGACCGTGGGAACTACTGACAAGTCAACCTACCTCAGTAAGACCATGAAACGTATCCTCCTGGAAGTTATGATGAAGCATATGGAAGACAGGAAGGTCATTAGAGACAGCCAACAAGGCTTCACCAAGGGCAACTCATGCATGACTAATCTAGTGGCCTTCTATGATGGAGTGACTGCATCAGTGGAAAAGGGAAGAGCTACTCATGTCATATATGTGGACTTCTGTAAAGCCTTTGATATGGTCCCCCACAACATCCTTACCTCTAAATTGGAGAGATACAGTTTTGATGGGTGGACTATTAGATGGATAAGACTTACAATGAATGGCTCAATGTCCAAGTGGAAACCAGTGATGAGTGGTGTCTCTCAGAGGTCCTTCCGTAAACCAATACTAATTAGTATCGTCATCAACAACACAGATAGTGTGACTGAGTGCACCCTCAGTAAGTTTGCAGATGACACCAAGCTGAATGGTGCTGTTGATACCCTTGAGGGAAGCAATGTCATCCAGAGAGACCTCAACAGACTTGAGAAGCAGGCCCATGTGAACCTCATGAAGTTCAAAAAGGCCAAGTGCAAGGTCCTGCACCTGAGTTGGGGCAATCCACACTATCAGTACAGACTGGGAGATGAATTGATTGAGAACACACCTGCAGAGAAGGACTTGGGGATACTGGTGGACAAAAAACAGGACATGAGCCAGCAATGTGTGCTTGCATCCCAGAAAGACAATCATATGCTGCGCTGCATCAAAAGAAACATGACCAGCAGGTTGAGGGAGGCGATTCCTCCTCTATTCTGCTCTGGTGAAACCCAACCTGGAGTACTGCAATCCAGCTCTGGGGTCCCTAGCATAAGAAGGATATGGACCTGTTAGAGTGGGTCCAGAGGAGAGCCATGAAAATGATCAGAGGGCTGGAACATCTCTCCTATGAGGAAAGGCTAAGAGACTAGAAGAAGCGAAAGTTCTGGGGAGACCTTCTTGCAGCCTTTCAATACTTAAAAGGGGCTTATAAGAAAGATAGTGAAAGACTTTTGGCCAGGGCCTGCAGTGACAGAACAAGGGGTAATGGTTTTAAACTGAAAGAGGGTAGCTTTAGATTGGATATAAGGAAGAAATTTTTTACAATTGGGGTGGTCAGACACTGGAACAGGTTGCCCAGAGAAGTTGTGTTTGCCCCATCATTGGAAGTGTTCAAGGTCAGGTTGGATGGGCCTTTGAGCAACTTAATCTAGTGAAAGATGTCCCTACCAGGCCTTTTCCTAAAACAGGCACCTCAGGATTATAATAATCTTAGAATTTTACCACAGCTCATAGGGCAGAGAGACATCTTCAGATGGAAATACTGTTTCTATGTGGGTATAATTGCCCTTGAGAGGGACTATAAGTGCTATACAGGAACTACAAAGGAGTCTGGGCATGTAGGGTTACAAACGTCACTAAAATCTCAAAGATAAATGGATTTAATCCTTCATGATTACATGTAGTTACACTTTGCGAGGCTTATGCTGTCAGTCAACATGGTTTATTCCTGACAGGCAATGTAATTTACATAGGTGAAGAGTCCAGGAGTAGTTTAAAAAAACCTGATTCTAGCATTTTGTTAGGATGCTTGGGGAGCAGCAGAATTTTATTAGTGTTGTAGTGTTGTCATCAGGAGCTGAATGTGATCTTGAGCGTTCCCACCTCTCTGTGTCTGAGTTTATCTTTTGCACTATATTTTCGTGGATTTCACAACTTCAAAAAAATTCCAGTAGAAACCAAAGGACAAAATATTTGCTCAGGTGGAGTACAGCAAAGTGAAGAAGCTGTATGCACAGCTTGTTTTCCTTTCCATCCCCCTCCAGAGCTGTGATGTGGTGAAGTCACAGTTACCATCTCATCAGACCCAAAGCTCTTGGCTTTGCTTCCCTCTCAGTTTCTCTCTCTTGTGTATTTTTTAGCCTTCCCTAGATCTTAACTCCTGTCTACAAAATCTGAGTTCTTAAACCCTACAAATGAGAAAAACTTATTTTAGATCTACTGATCACAACATATGCTTCCTTACAGCTTCCCATATCCCTCAAGACTACAGTAGATTATTTTTCGTGTTCCTTCCTATCCCTTGCTGATGCATGTGACATTGTTCTGGTTTTATCTGTGCAGTGTGTGCCAACTTTCTACGAGATGTCCACCTTCATTTAAGTTACTGCGTGCGTATCATGACTGGTATGGAAATGTTATCAGTATGGTAAGGAAATTTGCATCCAACCCAATTCCTTTCCATGGAAAAGATGAATGGATTTGAAGCATAGCTTGAAACCTACGTAGGCAAGTCTATACACCTTGGATCATGTTTTCAGCAACACAGAACCTCCAAAAGACCTTGAAAATGCAACCATCCCTGGGAGAAAGCAAATCACAGGAGCTTATTTGGATTGAAACTTCTGCTTCCTTTATTTAGTTATCTTCTGCTAACATTTCTGAATTATTCATGCTATTCTAATGCAAGTAAAAGGACAGTCTGAAGGTACAACAATATAACATATTCTTTCCTGGAGCTGTTTGTCCCCTGCTTTTGAACATAGAAACAAAAAGAGTTACTTCCTATTAACATTAAACTTACTGATGGCTATAATTCAATAAAAGAAAATACTAATCTTTTTTAAATTCTTGAAGAGGAATGGATCTTTTGCTTGACACATATTTCCTATCCCTGGAAAGCAGTGGAGTTTATGTCCACAAGCAGAGAATGAGATTGGCAAGAGGGAAGACAGCTGAGTTCAGCACCACATGAGCATGTTCTAGCTCTACAGGGATTGCTGGAGTCAGTCTTTCACAGCCTAGTTAAAAAAGCACAAGGGAATTTGTCTGTGCCTTTGAGAACACAACGGGGAAGTGAATTCTGTCACTCGGGAACCAGATTGTGATGTCTGCAATGACTGATGCCACAGATGAGAAGGTTTCAAACACCATTTCCTCGACCCCTGGAAATACCCCCAGCATACAAAATGTATTGATGGTGTTGAGACACAAGACAACTATAAATAAAGGAGCCAGCTGCCTTCAGCAGTTTAATAGAGAATACTAACTTTTAGGTCTGTGGGAGGAGGCTGCTACATCTCAAGGGCAATCACCAGTGAAGATTAGCCATTTGCATGCTTACCTTAGCGAGCTGGTGAATTGTTTAGACCTAGAACACTGATGTTTAGGTTGTGGATTTGCAGTGTCATGGGCAAGGCAGAGTAAAAAATAAGTAGAGGATTTGGATGCCAGGGTTTGTTTAAGAAAGAATGAGATTAGAGTTTTTGCTACTTGATTATTTCACATACTTCTCATTCCCCCACAACCCCAGAGCAATTAACTTATTCTCAATATCTATTCCCATCAGGGGGATTGCTTCTGGCTTGGGAAAGTCAGCAGGTAGTCATGACAGTTTTGTGCCATACAGTTGCTTGCAGTTGTCAGTCTTCAGTGTTACCAGTGGGGTCCCTAGGCAGCCCCAGGCATTTGATGCATACATCTCCTTTTATAGGGTCTTCTTTCTCTCACTAAGCCCATTTTTCTCCATCTAAATAGTTTTTATGCAAAGCACAATGCACGATCAGTCTGCTAATCAGTGGTTTCAAGATCTCTCTTCGTGAGTTGGAGGATTCGGTATGTGTCACTTCAGTTTAGTCCACGTGTTATCACAATTTATAACTAGCTTGTACCAGCTGTAACTAGCAACTAGCAGGCTTGAACTTGAGAATTCAAAAGCTCAGTTTAGGATGATAATACCTACATGCACAAACACACATATATACATACACACTTATCTGCTGCCTATTGTCATTCACAGTCTAAGTTGTTTCTCATCTACCACAGGGAGCCGAGCAGCAGATAGGAAGGTAGGAAAGCCAAGGCATGTGCAGTGGTCATAATACCATAATGAAACAATCCCACACTTAGTAACACAGCTTCTCAAGTCAGTCAGTGTGACTAACTTACAGTTTCTTCCTGCTCAGTTCATTTTTCTGTTGTCTATTTTCTTCAGAGAAATTTGATAAACTATTGTCTTCCACGTAAATGCTAATTCAGTACTTTACCATTTGTGTCCTCCCAAAGATGGGGTTTATGCACTGTCCCCATCTGCTGCCAACATGCCGTGGCAGTCCCTCTGCTTACAGAAGGAGTTCAACCTGGGAAACAGTTGTGTTAAAACTGTACTCCTAGCTTTTGAACTAAAAAAACCTCAGAACACCTGGAAAGCTACAAAGGGAATTGTCCCGATCCAATGTCGGGGGAGGTTTCAATATGATCCCAAGAGCGAGATTAAGAGACAAATAATTGTTGTAAATATTCTGATTTTTTTAATCAAAATATGATTATATATATAGAAAAGGTTAAATTTAATTAATAAATAAATAAGTTAGGATTGTTAAGTTAGAAACAATAACCATAGGAACCTCACCAGGGAGTCGCCGTTCCATACTGAGGAACTAACAGTAACGAGATGGAACGATGAAGAATTGAATAGAAAAGTTTTGTTTGAGCCCTGTGACAGTGTGACCTGGTATGCACCAGGGATGCTGCTTGGAAAATTCCTTACCCTTCCCATCTTGATATGAATATCAAGGATGCCAATCAATAGATATTAATAGAAATAACCATTGACTATTCCTAGGTATGGAAATTGACAGAAAAGTATAATCTAGGAAGTGATTAATAAAAAGATTAGATTATATATATATATTCTCTATAAGGGTAACTAGGTATGATCTATCTCTGATTTAATCATAAACTAGCTATGAACAATGTAGCATTGTGAATAGGTAGACTTTGCTTGTCAAGAGAATGATAAGTTGTAGGCCTGGTCAGTAAACCGGGGAAAACTTAAGAAGATTCCAAGAATGGGATTTTCCAACCCACCTGAGCATGCGCAAAGATTGGGTTCAACTAAAGGACACCATGAGGAAGACTATGGACGACCACCAGAGGACCTTAGATGTCCACCTGTGTACCTGAAGGCGCATGCGTCACGAGCATTTACATATATTAATGAGTTCTCAGAAATTGTATGAATATGTTAATTGTTTCTTGGAAAATATGATGAATATGTATACTTTGATTGTATATAACTTTGGTAGCGGAGAAGCTAAGTACGCACACTAGGTGGAGCGATCCCCTGTGCGTCCAGTGCTGCAATAAAGAAGTGCCTGCTCACCTACATGCATTGTGTAGATGAGTTTTTATATTACAGATTTGTAACACTGTATGCCTAGAACAGGTTTTTATTATCAAAAGTGGAAAATAGTAGCGATAGGATAGAGTGGAAAGAAAAGGTAGAAATCAAGCAAGCAGTCGAGGTGAAGTTGCAAGAATAGTGACCACCATGGATCCACGGCGTTCCGGGGGTCCAAACCTCTCCGTGGTTTTCGCGGTGGGCAATCGCAGAAAGTTTTCTTCCACAGTTCCTTTTATCCCCCCACTCAGGGGCTGCAGTTTCCACGACAACGGTGTACTTGCAAGCCTCTGCATTCCTGCATATGCGTAGACGCCTCAAGTGACTGCATTCCTGCATATCGCTTGACTGGGCAGGATGATGCTTCACAGACTGGAGGCTTCTGTGGCCTTGCAGCTGTCCTTATCATATTCCTCGGCCAGCTAAAACAATCAATCTTTGTTCACCTTCAACAAGCAATCTTTGAGACAAATATTTCACAGTTCAGTCTCTCACAGGAATATAAAATGTTGTCTTGACATCTTAATAAGATGATTTCTGAATCTTCTCCATGATTTTTCTGCCTTTTGTTCAAGGAATGTGTGGACGAGGCATTATGGGATGTGGTTTAATGGGCATGGTGGTGTTAGTTGATGGCTGGACTTGATGATCTTACAGGTCTTTTCCAACCTTAGTGATTCTGTGATTCTGTGATTCTGCCTGCTGTCTACACTAAGCTCCTTAAAGTAAGATTTATTTCTTCCACAATTCTGTCTCCAGTATACCTAACCAACAAATCCTGTTTTTCAAGATACCCCTCCAAATGTCAGCTTTTAATATTTTCCCCATAAGGCATATATTTTCTATCAATTTTCCCCAGCTTCCTGTAGCTTTCATTTTCTCTGCCCACTTTTCTCTTTTCATTTCTGAGATATCCCTTGTGGGTCATAAAAGACGCAGTTCACCCCTGTTGCCTAGGTGCCATGGGTCGGATAGAAATTGGGGAAAACAAAGCAGCAAAAATGGAGCTCATTATATCATTAACTGTATAGATTTAAAGAGGAATGTATATGTACTTTTGTTACAATGGGGGGATCTTCTTCTCAGTCCCTATTAGCCAAGCAGCTTTTCTAGCTTCCAAGGTGCTGAGTTGTGACTCAGTGGATGACTATGATGATTTCAGGGAAGTTCCTGACCCCGAGGAGAACCTTGCTCCAAGACATCAGGATTGGGAAGTGGTCAGAGCACCAGAGGAATGAGATAGACCTGGGCAGGCACACAGAGATGACAGGAAAATTCAGTGCTGCCAGTTCCTGGGGTGCCATTCTCAGTGTCAGGATTGTTGCTCTATTACTGATGGCCCAACCTCCTGGGAAGGGGGAGAGAGCCTCTTCTACTCATGGAAGAGCTGGAAAGGTTTATTGGGCTGAAAATGCCTGAGGCCTGGGGAGAAGAGACAAAAGACGGTGATCAAGAGGACATTCCCTAGTGAGTGTGGCAGGGTGTGTAGTGACGCTCTCTGGACTGTAACCTGGAGCCTCCCTGCTGGCAGTCCCCCTTCAGATGGTCTTGTCCCTTCCAGCCACTGGGCCTTTCCCTCTCAGCACCAGATGTCTGGTTTCAGCTTTGGACCCCTTGGAAGTCAGCGTTTCCTGCCAGTGATGGAGGGAATCATGTCTGCATTTCCTGTGCACAGGACCCAGTGCTGTGGTGCTCTTCTTCTGGGAACTCTCTTCTCCCACTGTCTTCCTACAGTCATAGAGGAGAAGGAAGATATTTTCCTCTGCAGGCTCAGTGGAAGCTCTGGGTAGATCAAAAAGAAAAGGAATGGACAAAATTTGGACTTGTCTCAGGAAATCACCCTGGGATGGGCCCTGTAGCTCAGTGGTTAGAGCACTGGTCTCGTAAACCAGCGGTCGTGAGTTCAAACCTCACCAGGGCCTTGGCATAAGCAGCTGGGTGTTTCTGCCTCCCTAGATGCCAGTATGGTTGCTCTCTGCTCATGCACCTGGGGGTGGTGAGCACCCACTCAACCAGGCTTTGGGCTGCACTGGCCACTTACACCTTTCCCTGACAGGTTATTCACAGTGCTGTGCCAGGCCAGGCAGCAAAAGCATCCTTTTCTCAGACTAAGTTACATTCTTATAGGGACTGTTTCAGCCTTGGCCTGGCCTCTGTCACAGACTTTGAAGAGTCAAACATCAGCACAAGGGAATCCTGCTTCCTTTCCAAAACCCTAAGTGGAGCTTGCAGTCATGATCTGTGCTTCAGAGGAGGCAGGCACCAACAATTAAAATTGGAAATTTTAGCAGAGAAGCCCTATCATCTTGTACAAGTGGGCCAGAAACATGACTTTCTTTCTTCATGATTTGGGTATTCTGGAGATGTCTTTTCTCCCTCTTTTTTCAAAACATCCTGTGATGAACTCAGTTGTTGTGGGACATTGATGAATTAGGTAAGGTTATACGTAACAAGAGTGACTGCTCCTTTAAGGGTGTCTGGTCAAAGACCTTTTCAATGCAAAAAGGGGCAATAAGAAATGGAGGAAGCCATAAACAGAACATACAGAGAAACAAACCTGACTGACAAGTGATAAGGAGGCAGCGATAAGAATCAATCCCTATCAGTCACACTTACTGATAATGGTACGTGGGACTCAGAATGTTTGCTCCAGCAAGGTTATCTGACCGAGGACCTTGTCAAAAGGGATACTAAGGAAAAGGTGGAAACTATAAACAAAATATACAGAGACACAAACCTGACAGGCAAATATAAAGATGAAAAGACAAGAAACAAACCTCACCACTCACACTAACTGTTGGGCTATTAAGAAACTGAAGGCAAACCAGGACTTTGCAGGATGCAAAACTGAAGGTTCTGGGTGTTGGAGGGGGTCGGTGTGACTGTGTGAACTGATGAGGGAATGTGCAGGGAAAGGGAACTGAGGAGAAACAAAAGAGGAATAGGCAGAAATGAGTGTTAAAGGGGTCAGTCACTTGCAAAATGGGGCTAGTCAGTATGCTTGTCTGATGGAGCCCTTTGCCTGATCAATGCAGTCTGTCCTATCTTCTTATTAAATCTTTTCTTAATGATCCCTCTGCGTAATCTCACTTTTTACCCCATGTGTATGTGTGCTGCACGGACTAGGTGCTAGTTACCTGGTGGCTGGCGTGAGTGGCTTTGGTGGCAGCTACTGGAGCGAGACCCAGGGTGTGGGCACCCCCAGCCTGTGGCATCACCTAGTGGAGCGAGCGGGGTCCCAGCCACCAGCCACTGGGGCATGAACAGTGTCCATCACAAAAAACAGCTACTGGAGGGGGGGGGGGCAGCAAGGCACGTGAGGGGTTGAGCAGCGCCAGTGGCTGGAGTGGGACCACGTGCCCAGTTCTGACTGCTGGGGATGTGGGGGTGTAGGAAGAGGGGAGTTTCTGTATCCTCCCCAAAGCTGGTGTGCATGGGGGCATGCGTGTGTATTCACTAGCAATCTTCAAGCTGGATCAACTGGCAAGTAGGGGGGGCTGAGGTCCAGGCCAGGGTATCAGGCAAGCAAGGGTCCATTCTGTTATCCAGAGGGATGCATAAATATGGGTAACTGTGGGGCCAGTGCATGAGTGCTGCATGTTTGCTAGTAAGTGTAAAGCTGGACCAGCTGGTGAGTAGGGGATCTGTGGGGTGAGTAAGAGGGCCAGAATCTGGACAGGGGTGCCAGGCGGACAGGGGGGCTGTGCCAGTACTCAAGCGATCTGCAAATGTGCGCAGACAATGTTATGGGTCTACTTTTACTAGTGGAAGTCTATCTCTACCAGCCAAAGAGGTGGAAGGGGACTTGGGCATCCGTGCCTGTGTTTTATGTGGGTCCTGTATATAGGTGCTATTGAAGGCAGTGCCTTGTCTGTGGCAGTCTGTGTGACTGGCTGTGTCAGTGTCCTCTGTGAGTGTGTGTGCTTCTGTGTGTGAGTCTATTGGACACATTCAGCTTCATTACAGGTTGAACCTGTAAATGGCAAAGGAGCAGCCATGTCCCTCAGCCTGGGCAGAGACCCCAGGACCCCGGACACAGGGCTGCGCTCCAGCAGCTGAGTAGGAGAGTCCCGGCCTGAACCAGCAGGAGGAGGTAGCCACTTCTAACTTCCCTTAACAAATTAAATCAACCATTACCAATGTTTCCATTGTCAGGCACTGTGGGCTTGGAGAAGCTGGAAAGCAAGAACTATACCAGAGATAGATACATTTCAACCATACACAGGTGAGGCCAGAACTTAATGCCAGTGATGAGAGGCTGTGTGCTATGGTTCTCATGACAAAGGTGATCTGGGAGATGTTGGCAGCAGTTTTAGCCTGGCTAAGTCAGGGACCACTGGCTGCTCCTTGCTATAATGAAATCATTTGGGAAGAAGTAACAATGATGAGCAATAATAATCAGTAGAAAGTGGGTTCCCGTGGTTTCCAGTCCACATTTACAAGCATGACCTGGTGGAGCAGTGTGCAGTATCTACAAAACAGAACTAAGCAAAAGGATGCTGAGGTTGAGAGTTCAAGCCTCACCTGGGGCTTTTGCTCATCCACAGACTGCTCTCTTCTTGGTTAGTGCAGGTGATGCCAGCGTCCAAACAGCCTTCTGGAACAACAAGCCACTAGAGGCAGTTCCCAGGCAATGTGGGCAGTGACAGGACAGTAGTCAGTGTCCGCCAGGCAGAACTCTGCTCTCCTCCCTTATCTGCTGCAGGCAACACTCTGCCCTACAGGAGTTGGAGTACGAAACTCATCGGCCACAGTCATCTGATCCCATTTTCGTTTGGGTCTAAAACACATACCAGTAGACAGATACTCCCACACCAGCTCCATGACCAGGGTCACTGCAATGGATTCTACCTATCCAACATTTTCAATTCCAGATGGAGCACAGGCAGACACTCATTTTTCTGAGCTGAGAACTGCGGGGAGAGCTATAGGTACCATATTTTTGGCGTGGCAGTTCTCATCCCGTAAGGAAGTAAGGAAGGAAGTTCAGCCATTCCAGGCAGTGTTTACATACCAGCGCAGCATGACAAATATTCCTAAACAAGAATAAAATCGAGCAATTGCTCCTACTGTAAAGACGCCAGCCCTGAAAGCTGTTGCTGGTCATCACCTCCCACTACGAAGCTCTTAAATGAGCTACAAAGCCTTGGGCTCTGAAATGGTTTACACACTCAAAGGTCGAGAAGTATGATCGCTTGCTATCACGATATCTCATCAGAGCTCTACATAAAATAGTAAACGTCCAGCGATTGACCCTAGTCTAAAGGTGCCAGCCCTGAAAGTGGTTGCTTGTCCTCGTCGCCCACTGGTAACCTCTAAAACGAACCACAAACACTTGGCCTCTGAACTTGTTTAGACTACTGGAACTTCCAACATACACTCGCTCTACTGCTCAATCTGGCCTGAGCTCAACACTGAAACTGCAAACGTCCAGCGATTGCTCCTAGTCTAAAGGTGCCAGCCCTGAAAGCTGTTTCTGGGCCTAATCTCCCCCTGGTAACCTCTAAAATGAACCACAAACACTTGGGCTCTAAAAAAGGTTTAGACTACTAAGAGTTCCAACATACACTGGCTCTCCTCCTTGTCTGGCCAGAGCTAAACAATGAAAATGCGAACGTCCAGTGATTGCTCCTACTCTAAAGGTGCCAGCCCTGAAAGCTGTTGCTGGTCCTCATCTCCCACTGGTAACCTCCAAAACTAACCACAAACACTTGGCCTCTGAACTTGTTTAGACACTCAAAGGTCCAGACCTATCATCGCTTCCTTTCGCTAATTCACGTCAGAGCTCAACACCGATATTGTGAACATCCAGCGATAGATCCTACTCTAAAGGTGCCAGCCCTGAAAGCTCTTGCTGGTCCTCATCTCCCACTGGTAACCTCTCAAACGAACCACAAACACTTGGGCTCTGAACTTGTTTAGCCTACTAAAACTTCCAACGTACACTCCCTCTCCTGCTCAATCTGGCCAAAGTTCAACACCGAAATTTGCGAACGTCCAGCGATTGCTTCTACACTAAAGGTGCCAGCCCTGAAAGCTCTTGCTGGTCCTCATCTCCCACTGGTAGCCTCTAAAATGAACCACAAACACTTGGGCTATGAACTTGTTTAGGCTACTAAAACTTCCAACGTACACAGCCTCTCCTGCTCAATCTGGCCAGAGCTCAACACCGAAATTTCGAACGTCCAGCCATTGCTCCTACACTAAAGGTGCCAGCCCTGAATGCTGTTGCTGGTCCTCATCTCCACTGGTAACCTCTCAAACGAACCACAAACACTTGGGCTCTGAACTTGTTTAGGCTACTAAAACTTCCAACGTACACTGCCTCTCCTGCTCAACTGGCCAGAGCTCAACACCGAAATTGCGAACGTCCAGCCATTGCTCCTACACTAAAGGTGCCAGCCCTGAAAGCTCTTGCTGGTCCTCATCTCCCACTGGCAACCTCTAAAAAAACCTACAAACTCTTGGGCTTTGAACTTGTTTAGATACTCAAAGGTCCAGACGTATCATCGCTTCCTTTCGCTAATTCACGTCAGAGCTCAACACCGAAATTGCGAACGTCCAGCGAATGCTCCTACACTAAAGGTGCCAGCCCTGAAAGCTCTTGCTGGTCCTCATCTCCCACTGGTAACCTCTCAAACGAACCACAAACACTTGGGCTCTGAACTTGTTTAGGCTACTAAAACTTCCAACGTACACAGCCTCTCCTGCTCAATTTGGCCAGAGCTCAACACCGAAATTGCGAACGTCCAGCCATTGCTCCTACACTAAAGGTGCCAGCCCTGAATGCTGTTACTGGTCCTCATCTCCCACTGGTAACCTCTAAAACGAACCACAAACACTTGGGCTCTGAACTTGTTTAGACACTCAAAGGTCCAGACGTATCATCGCTTCCTTTCGCTAATTCACGTCAGAGCTCAACACCGAAATTGCGAACGTCCAGCGATTGCTCCTACACTAAAGGTGCCAGCCCTGAAAGCTGTCGCTGGTCCTCATCTCCCACTGGTAACCTCTAAAACGAACCACAAACACTTGGGCTCTGAACTTGTTTAGGCTACTAAAATTTCAAACGTACACAGCCTCTCCTGCTCAACTAGCCAGAGCTCAACACCGAAATTGCGAATGTCCAGTGATTGCTCCTACACTAAAGGTGCCAGCCCTGAATGCTGTTGCTGGTCCTCATCTCCCACTGGTAACCTTAAAAAGAACCACAAACACTTGGGCTCTGAACTTGTTTAGAGTACCAGAAGTTCCAACATACACTCGCTCTCCTGCTCAATCTGGCCTGAGCTCAACACTGAAACTGCAAACGTTCCAGCGATTGCTCCTAGTCTAAACGTGCCAGCCCTGAAAGCTGTTTCTGGGCCTAATCTCCCCCTGGTAACCTCTAAAATGAACCACAAACACTTGGGTTCTGAAAAGGTTTAGACTACTAAGATTTCCAACATAAGCTCGCTCTCCTGCTCGATCTGGCCAGAGCTCAACAATGAAAATGCGAACGTCCAGTGATTGCTCCTACTCTAAAGGTGCCAGCACTGAAAGCTGTTGCTGGTACCAGTCTCCCACTGGTAACCTCTAAAAAAAAACACAAACTCTTGGGATTTGAACTTGTTTAGACACTCAAAGGTCCAGACGTATCATCGCTTCCTTTCGCTAATTCACGTCACAGCTCAACACTGAAATTGCAAACGTCCAGCGATTGGTCCTACACTAAAGGTGCCAGCCCTGAAAGCTCTTGCTGGTCCTCATCTCCCACTGGTAACCTCTAAAACAAACCACAAACACTTGGGCTCTGAACTTGTTTAGCCTACTAAAACTTCCAACGTACACAGCCTCTCCCGCTCAATCTGGCCAGAGCTCAACACCGAAATTGCGAACGTCCAGCCATTGCTCCTACATTAAAGGTGCCAGATGTGAATGCTATTGTTGGTCCTCATCTCCCACTGGTAACCTCTAAAACGAACCACAAACACTTGGGCTCTGAACTCGTTTAGACACTCAAAGGTCTAGACGTATCATAGCTTCCTTTCGCTAATTCACGTCAGAGCTCAACACCGAAATTGCGAACGTCCAGCGATTGCTCTTACAATAAAGGTGCCAGCCCTGAATGCTGTCACTGGTCCTCATCTCCCACTGGTAACCTCTAAAACGAACCACAAACACTTGGGCTCTGAACTTGTTTAGGCTACTAAAACTTCCAACGTAAACAGCCTCTCCTGCTCAATTTGGCCAGAGCTCAACACCGAAATTGCGAACGTCCAGCCATTGCTCCTACACTAAAGGTGCCAGCCCTGAATGCTGTTACTGGTCCTCATCTCCCACTGGTAACCTCTAAAACGAACCACAAACACTTGGGCTCTGAACTTGTTTAGACACTCAAAGGTCCAGATGTATCATCGCGTCCTTTCACTAATTTACGTCAGAGCTCAACACCGAAATTACGAACGTCCAGCGATTGCTCCTACACTAAAGGTGCCAGCCCTGAAAGCTGTCGCTGGTCCTCATCTCCCACTGGTAACCTCTAAAACGAAACACAAACACTTGGGCTCTGAACTTGTTTAGGCTACTAAAACTACCAACCTACACTGCACCTCGTGCTCAACTGGAGAGAGCTCAACACCGAAATTGCGAACAATCAGCCATTGCTCCTACACTAAAGGTGCCAGCCCTGAAAGCGCTTGTTGGTCCTCATCTCCCACTGGTAACCTCTAAAACGAACCACAAACACTTGGGCTCTGAACTTGTTTAGCCTACTAAAACTTCCAACGTACACAGCCTCTCCTGCTCAATCTGGCCAGAGCTCAACACCGAAATTGCGAACGTCCAGCGATTGCTCCTACACTAAAGGTGCCAGCCCTGAATGCTGTTGCTGGTACTCATCTCCCACTGGTAACCTCTCAAACGAATCACAAACACTTGGGCTCTGAACTTGTTTAGGCTACTAAAACTTCCAATGTACACTGCCTCTCCTGCTCAACGAGCCAGAGCTCAACACCGAAATTGCGAACGTCCAGCCATTGCTCCTACACTAAAGGTGCCAGCCCTGAATGCTGCTCCTGGTCCTCATCTCCCACTGGTAACCTTCTAAAATGAACCACAAACACTTGGGCTCTGAACTTGTTTAGACACTCAAAGGTCAAGAAGTATCATCGCTTCCTTTCGCTAATTCACGTCAGAGCTCAACACCGAAATTGCGAACGTCCAGCGATTGCTCCTACACTAAAGGTGCCAGCCCTGAAAGCTCTTGCTGGTCCTCATCTCCCACTGGTAACCTATAAAATGAAGCACAAACACTTGGTTTCTGAAAAGTTTTAGGCTACTAAAACTTCCAACGTACACAGCCTCTCCTGGTCAATCTGGCCAATGTTCAACACCGAAATTGCGAATGTCCAGCCATTGCTCCTACACTAAAGGTGCCAGCCCTGAATGCTGTTGCTGGTCCTCATCTCCCACTGGTAACCTCTCAAACGAACCACAAACACTTGGGCTCTGAACTTGTTTAGGCTACTAAAACTTCCAACGTACACTGCCTCTCCTGCTCAACTGGCCAGAGCTCAACACCGAAATTGCGAACGTCCAGCCATTGCTCCTACACTAAAGGTGCCAGCCCTGAAAGCTCTTGCTGGTCCTCATCTCCCACTGGCAACCTCTAAAAAAACCTACAAACTCTTGGGCTTTGAACTTGTTTAGATACTCAAAGGTCCAGACGTATCATCGCTTCCTTTCGCTAATTCACGTCAGAGCTCAACACCGAAATTGCGAACGTCCAGCGATTGCTCCTACACTAAAGGTGCCAGCCCTGAAAGCTCTTGCTGGTCCTCATCTCCCACTGGTAACCTCTCAAACGAACCACAAACACTTGGGCTCTGAACTTGTTTAGGCTACTAAAACTTCCAACGTACACAGCCTCTCCTGCTCAATTTGGCCAGAGCTCAACACCGAAATTGCGAACGTCCAGCCATTGCTCCTACACTAAAGGTGCCAGCCCTGAATGCTGTTACTGGTCCTCATCTCCCACTGGTAACCTCTAAAACGAACCACAAACACTTGGGCTCTGAACTTGTTTAGACACTCAAAGGTCCAGATGTATCATCGCTTCCTTTCGCTAATTCACGTCAGAGCTCAACACCGAAATTGCGAACGTCCAGCGATTGCTCCTACACTAAAGGTGCCAGCCCTGAAAGCTGTCGCTGGTCCTCATCTCCCACTGGTAACCTCTAAAACGAACCACAAACACTTGGGCTCTGAACTTGTTTAGGCTACTAAAATTTCAAACGTACACAGCCTCTCCTGCTCAACTAGCCAGAGCTCAACACCGAAATTGCGAACGTCCAGTGATTGCTCCTACACTAAAGGTGCCAGCCCTGAATGCTGTTGCTGGTCCTCATCTCCCACTGGTAACCTTAAAAAGAACCACAAACACTTGGGCTCTGAACTTGTTTAGAGTACCAGAAGTTCCAACATACACTCGCTCTGCTGCTCAATCTGGCCTGAGCTCAACACTGAAACTGCAAACGTCCAGCGATTGCTCCTAGTCTAAACGTGCCAGCCCTGAAAGCTGTTTCTGGGCCTAATCTCCCCCTGGTAACCTCTAAAATGAACCACAAACACTTGGGTTCTGAAAAGGTTTAGACTACTAAGATTTCCAACATAAGCTCGCTCTCCTGCTCGATCTGGCCAGAGCTCAACAATGAAAATGCGAACGTCCAGTGATTGCTCCTACTCTAAAGGTGCCAGCACTGAAAGCTGTTGCTGGTACCAGTCTCCCACTGGTAACCTCTAAAAAAAAACACAAACTCTTGGGATTTGAACTTGTTTAGACACTCAAAGGTCCAGACGTATCATCGCTTCCTTTCGCTAATTCACGTCACAGCTCAACACTGAAATTGCAAACGTCCAGCGATTGGTCCTACACTAAAGGTGCCAGCCCTGAAAGCTCTTGCTGGTCCTCATCTCCCACTGGTAACCTCTCAAACGAACCACAAACACTTGGCCTCTGAACTTGTTTAGCCTACTAAAACTTCCAACGTACACAGCCTCTCCTGCTCAATCTGGCCAGAGCTCAACACCGAAATTGCGAACGTCCAGCCATTGCTCCTACATTAAAGGTGCCAGATGTGAATGCTATTGTTGGTCCTCATCTCCCACTGGTAACCTCTAAAACGAACCACAAACACTTGGGCTCTGAACTCGTTTAGACACTCAAAGGTCTAGACGTATCATAGCTTCCTTTCGCTAATTCACGTCAGAGCTCAACACCGAAATTGCGAACGTCCAGCGATTGCTCTTACAATAAAGGTGCCAGCCCTGAATGCTGTCACTGGTCCTCATCTCCCACTGGTAACCTCTAAAACGAACCACAAACACTTGGGTTCTGAAAAGGTTTAGGCTACTAAAACTTCGAACGTACACAGCCTCTCCTGCTCAATCTGGCCAATGTTCAACACCGAAATTGCGAACGTCCAGCCATTGCTCCTACACTAAAGGGGCCAGCCCTGAAAGCGCTTCCTGGTCCTCATCTCCCACTGTTATCCTCTAAAACGAACGAGAAACACTTGGGCTCTGAACTTGTTTAGACACTCAAAGGTCCAGACGTATCATCGCGTCCTTTCACTAATTTACGTCAGAGCTCAACACCGAAATTACGAACGTCCAGCGATTGCTCCTACACTAAAGGTGCCAGCCCTGAAAGCTGTCGCTGGTCCTCATCTCCCACTGGTAACCTCTAAAACGAACCACAAACACTTGGGCTCTGAACTTGTTTAGGCTACTAAAACTACCAACCTACACTGCACCTCGTGCTCAACTGGAGAGAGCTCAACACCGAAATTGCGAACAATCAGCCATTGCTCCTACACTAAAGGTGCCAGCCCTGAAAGCGCTTGTTGGTCCTCATCTCCCACTGGTAACCTCTCAAACGAACCACAAACACTTGGGCTCTGAACTTGTTTAGGCTACTAAAACTTCCAATGTACACTGCCTCTCCTGCTCAACTAGCCAGAGCTCAACACCGAAATTGCGAACGTCCAGCCATTGCTCCTACACTAAAGGTGCCAGCCCTGAATGCTGCTCCTGGTCCTCATCTCCCACTGGTAACCTCTAAAATGAACCACAAACACTTGGGCTCTGAACTTGTTTAGACACTCAAAGGTCAAGAAGTATCATCGCTTCCTTTCGCTAATTCACGTCAGAGCTCAACACCGAAATTGCGAACGTCCAGCGATTGCTCCTACACTAAAGGTGCCAGCCCTGAAAGCTCTTGCTGGTCCTCATCTCCCACTGGTAACCTATAAAATGAAGCACAAACACTTGGTTTCTGAAAAGTTTTAGGCTACTAAAACTTCCAACGTACAAAGCCTCTCCTGGTCAATCTGGCCAATGTTCAACACCGAAATTGCGAATGTCCAGCCATTGATCCTACACTGAAGGGGCCAGCCCTGAAAGCGCTTTCTGGTCCTCATTTCCCACTGTTATCCTCTAAAACGAACCACAAACACTTGTGCTCTAACCTTGTTTAGGCTACTAAAACTTCCAACGTACACTGCCTCTCCTGCTCAACTGGCCGGAGCTCAACACAGAAATTGCGAACGTCCAGCCATTCCTCCTACACTAAAGGTGCCAGCCCTGAAAGCTGTTGCTGGTCCTCATCTCCCACTGGTAACCTCTCAAACGAACCACAAACACTTGGGCTCTGAACTTCTTAAGACACTCAAAGGTCCAGACATATCACCGCTTCCTTTCGCTAATTCACGTCAGAGCTCAAAACCGAAATTGCGAACATCCAGCGATTGCTCCTACACTAAAGGTGCCAGCCCTGAAAGCTGTTGCTGGTCCTCATCTCCCACTGGTAACCTCTCAAACGAACCACAAACACTTAGGCTCTGAACTTGTTTAGACACTCAAAGGTCCAGATGTATCATCGCTTCCTGTCTCTAATTCACGTCAGAGCTCAACACCGAAATTGTGAACGTCCAGCGATTGCTCCTACTCTAAAGGTGCCAGCCCTGAAAGCTGTTGCTGGTCCTCATCTCCCACTGGTAACCTCTAAAACGAACCACAAACACTTGGATTCTTAACTTGTTTAGACACTCAAAGGTCCAGACGTATCATCGCTACCTGTTTGTAATTCACATCAGAGCTCAACACCGAAATTGCGAAAGTCCAGCGAATGCTCCCACACTAAAGGTGCCAGCCCTGAAAGCTCTTGCTGGTCCTCATCTCCCACTGGTAGCCTCTAAAACGAACCACAAACACTTGGGCTCTGAACTTGTTTAGCCTACTAAAATTTCCAACGTACACTGCCTCTCCTGCTCAACTGGCCAGAGCTCAACACCGAAATTGCGAACGTCCAGCGATTGCTCCTACACTAAAGGTGCCAGCCCTGAAAGCTCTTGCTGGTCCTCATCTCCCACTGGTAACCTCTCAAACGAACCACAAACACTTGGGCTCTGAACTCCTTAAGACACTCAAAGGTCCAGACGTATCATCGCTTTCAGCCGCTAATTCACGTCAGAGCTCAACACCGAAATAGCGAACGTCCAGCTATTGCTCCTACACTAAAGGTGCCAGCCCTGAATGCTGTTGCTGGTACTCATCTGCCACTGGTAACCTCTAAAACGAACCACAAACACTTGGGCTCTGAACTTCTTTAGACTACTAAAACTTGCAACGTACACTGCATGTCCTGCTCAACTGGCCAGAGCTCAATACCGAAATTGCGAACGTCCAGCGAATGCTCCCACACTAAAGGTGCCAGCCCTGAAAGCTGTCGCTGCTCCTCATCTCCCATTGGTAGCCTCTCAAACGAACCACAGACACTTGGGCTCTGAACTTGTTTAGCCTACTAAAACTTCCAACGTACACTGCCTCTCCTGCTCAACTGCAAGAGCTCAACACCGAAATTGCGAATGTCCAGCGATTGCTCCTACACTAAAGGTGCCAGCCCTGAAAGCTGTTGCTGGTCCTCATCTCCCACTGGTAGCCTCTAAAACGAACCACAAACACTTGGGCTCTGAACTTGTTTAGACACTCAAAGGTCCAGACGTATAATCGCTTCCTTTCGCTAAATCACATCAGAGCTCAACACCGAAATTGCGAACGTCCAGCGGTTGCGGCTACACTAAAGGTGCCAGCCCTGAAAGCCCTTGCTGGTCCTCATCTCCCACTGGTAGCCTCTAAAAAGAACCACAAACACCTGGGCTCTGAACTTGTTTAGCCTACTAAAACTTCCAACGTACACAGCCTCTCCTGCTCAACTGGCCAGAGCTCAACACCAAAATTGCGAACGTCCAGCGATTGCTCCTACACTAAAGGTGCCAGCCCTGAATGCTGTTGCTGGTCCTCATCTCCCACTGGTAACCTCTAAAACGAACCACAAACACTTGCGCTTGGAACTTGTTTAGACACTCAAAGGTCCAGATGTATCATCGCTTCCTTTCGCTAATTCACGTCAGAGCTCAAAACCGAAATTGCGAACGTCCAGTGATTGCTCCTACACTACAGGTGCCAGCCCTGAAAGCTCTTGCTGGTCCTCATCTCCCACTGGTAACCTCTCAAACGAACCACAAACACTTGGGCTCTGAACTTGTTTAGACACTCAAAGGTCCAGACGTATCATCTCTTCCTGTCGCTAAATGACGTCAGAGCTCAATACCGAAATTGCGAATGTCCTGCGATTGCTCCTACACTAAAGGTGCCAGCACTGAAAGCGCTTCCTGGTCCTCATCTCCCACTGTTATCCTGTAAAACGAACCACAAACACTTGGGCTCTGAACTTGTTTAGACACTCAAAGGTCCAGACGTATCATCGCTTCCTGTAGCTAAATCACGTGAGAGCTCAATACCGAAATTGCGAACGTCCAGCGATTGCTCCAACACTAAAGGTGCCAGCCCTGAAAGCGCTTGCTGGTCCTCATCTCCCACTGGTAACCTCTAAAACAAACCACAAACACTTGGGCTCTGAACTTCTTAAGACACTCAAAGGTCCAGACGTATCATCGCGTCCTTTCGCTAATTCACGTCAGAGCTCAAGACCGAAATTGCGAACGTCCAGCGATTGCTCCTACACTAAACGTGCCAGCCCTGAAAGCTCTTGCTGGTCCTCATCTCCCACTGGTAACCTCTAAAACGAACCACAAACACTTGGGCTCTGAACTTGTTTAGATACTCAAAGGTCCAGACGTATCATCGCTTCCTTTCGCTAATTCACGTCAGAGCTCAACACCGAAATTGCGAACGTCCAGCGATTGCTCCTACACTAAAGGTGCCAGCCCTGAAAGCTGTTGCTGGTCCTCATCTCCCACTGGTAACCTCTAAAACGAACCACAAACACTTGGGCTCTGAAATTGTTTAGGCTACCAAAACTTGCAACGTACACAGCCTCTCCTGGTCAATCTGGCCAGAGCTCAACACCGAAATTGCGAACGTCCAGCGATTGCTCCTACACTAAAGGTGCCAGCCCTGAATGCTGTTGCTGGTCCTCATCTCCCACTGGTAACCTCTCAAACGAACCACAAACACTTGGGCTTGGAACTTGTTTAGACACTCAAAGGTCCAGATGTATCATCGCTTCCTTTCGCCAATTCACGTCAGAACTCAACACCGAAATTGCGAACGTCCAGCGATTGCTACTACACTAAATGTGGTAGCCCTGAAAGCGGTTGCTGGTCCTCATGTCCGACTGGTAACCTCTAAAAAGAACCACAAACACTTGGGCTCTGAACATGTTTAGACACTCAAAGGTCCAGACGTCTCATCGCTTCCTTTCGCTAATTCACGTCAGAGCTCAACACCGAAATTGTGAACGTCCAGCGATTGCTCCTACACTAAACGTGCCAGCCCTGAAAGCGCTTCCTGGTCCTGATCTCCCACTGGTAACCTCTAAAACGAACCACAAACACTTGGGCTCTAAACTTGTTTAGACAATCAAACGTCCATACGTATCATCGCTTCCTTTAGCTAATTCACGTCAGAGCTCAACACCGAAATTGCGAACGTCCAGCGATTGCTCCTACACTAAAGGTGCCAGCCCTGAAAGCTCTTGCTGGTCCTCATCTCCCACTGATAACCTCTCAAACGAACCACAAACACTTGGGCTCTGAACTTGTTTAGGCTACTAAAACTTCCAACGTACACTGCCTCTCCTGCTCAACTGGCCAGAGTTCAACACCGAAATTGCGAATGTCCAGCGATTGCTCCTACACTAAAGGTGCCAGCCCTGAATGCTGTTGCTGGTCCTCATCTCCCACTGGTAGCCTCTAAAACGAACCACAAACACTTGGGCTCTGAACTTGTTTAGACACTCAAAGGTCCAGACGTATCATCGCTTCCTGTCGCTAAATCACATCAGAGCTCAACACCGAAATTGCGAACGTCCAGCAATTGCTCCTACACTAAAGGTGCCAGCCCTGAAAGCGCCTCCTGGTCCTCATCTCCCACTGGTAACCTCTAAAATGAACCAGAAACACTTGGGCTCTAAACTTGTTTAGACACTCAACAGTCCAGACGTATCATCGCGTCCTTTCACTAATTCACGTCAGAGCTCAACACCGAAATTGCGAAAGTCCAGCGATTGCTCCTACACTAAAGGTGCCAGCCCTGAAAGTTCTTGCTGATCCTCATCTCCCACTGGTAACCTCTCAAACGAACCACAAACACTTGGGCTCTGAACTTGTTTAGACACTCAAAGGTCCAGACGTATCATCGCTTCATGTCGCTAAATGACGTCAGAGCTCAACACCGAAATTGCGAACATCCAGCGATTGCTCCTACACTAAAGGTGCCAGCCCTGAAAGCTGTTGCTGGTCCTCATCTGCCACTGGTAACCTCTAAAACGAACCACAAACACTTGGGCTCTGAACTTGTTTAGACACTCAAAGGTCCAGATGTATCATCGCTTCCTGTCTCTAATTCACGTCAGAGCTCAACACCGAAATTGCGAACCTCCAGCGATTGCTCCTACACTAAAGGTGCCAGCCCTGAAAGCTCTTGCTGGTCCTCATCTCCCACTGGTAACCTCTCAAACGAACCACAAACACTTGGGCTCTGAACTTGTTTAGGCTACTAAAACTCCCAACGTACACAGCCTCTCCTGGTCAATCTGGGCAGAGCTCAACACCGAAATTGCGAACATCCAGCGATTGCTCCTACACTAAACGTGCCAGCCCTGAAAGCGCTTCCTGGTCCTCATCTCCCACTGGTAACCTCTAAAACGAACCAGAAACACTTGTGCTCTAAACTTGTTTAGACACTCAAAGGTCGAGACGTATCATCGCTACCTTTCGCTAATTCACGTCAGAGCTCAACACCGAAACTGCGAACGTCCAGCGATTGGTCCCACACTAAAGGTGCCAGCCCTGAAAGCTCTTGGTGGTCCTCATCTCCCACTGGTAGCCTCTAAAAAGAACCACAAACACCTGGGCTCTGAACT
The DNA here is from genome assembly GCF_030936135.1 of Gavia stellata. Lineage (NCBI taxonomy): Eukaryota > Metazoa > Chordata > Aves > Gaviiformes > Gaviidae > Gavia > Gavia stellata. The sequence continues at coordinate 35,664 of NC_082606.1, read as the reverse complement.
TGTTTAGCCTACTAAAACTTCCAACGTACACTGCCTCTCCTGCTCAACTGGCCAGAGCTCAACACCAAAATTGCGAACGTCCAGCGATTGCTCCTACACTAAAGGTGCCAGCCCTGAATGCTGTTGCTGGTCCTCATCTCCCACTGGTAACCTCTAAAACGAACCACAAACACTTGGGCTTGGAACTTGTTTAGACACTCAAAGGTCCAGATGTATCATCGCTTCCTGTCGCTAATTCAAGTCAGCACTCAACACCGAAATTGCGAACGTCCAGCGATTGCTCCTACACTAAAGGTGCCAGCCCTGAAAGCGCTTCCTGTTCCTCATCTCCCACTGGTAACCTCTCAAACGAACCCGAAACACTTGGGCTCTGAACTTGTTTAGACAATCAAACGACCATACGTATCATCGCTTCCTTTCGCTAATTCACGTCAGAGCTCAACACCGAAATTGCGAACGTCCAGCGATTGCTCCTACACTAAAGGTGCCAGCCCTGAAAGCTCTTGCTGGTCCTCATCTCCCACTGATAACCTCTCAAACGAACCACAAACACTTGGGCTCTGAACTTGTTTAGGCTACTAAAACTTCCAACGTACACTGCCTCTCCTGCTCAACTGGCCAGAGCTCAAAACCGAAATTCCGAATGTCCAGCGATTGCTCCTACACTAAAGGTGCCAGCCCTGAATGCTGTTGCTGGTCCTCATCTCCCACTGGTAGCCTCTAAAAAGAACCACAAACACCTGGGCTCTGAACTTGTTTAGACACTCAAAGGTCCAGACGTATCATCGCTTCCTTTCGCTAATTCACGTCAGAGCTCAACACCGAAATTGCGAACGTCCAGCGATTGCTCCTACACTAAAGGTGCCAGCCCTGAAAGCTCTTGCTGGTCCTCATCTCCCACTGGTAACCTCTAAAACGAACCACAAACACTTGGGCTCTGAAATTGTTTAGCCTAATAAAACTCCCAATGTACACAGCCTCTCCTGCTCAATCTGGGCAGAGCTCAACACCAAAATTGCGAACGTCCAGCGATTGCTCCTACACTAAAGGTGCCAGCCCTGAAAGCTCTTGCTGGTCCTCATCTCCCACTGGTAACCTCTCAAACGAAACACAAACACTTGGGCTCTGAACTTGTTTAGCCTACTAAAACTTCCAACGTACACAGCCTCTCCTGCTCAACTGGCCAGAGCTCAACACCGAAATTGCGAACGTCCAGCGATTGCTCCTACACTAAAGGTACCAGCCCTGAAAGCTGTTGCTGGTCCTCATCTCCCACTGGTCACCTCTAAAAAGAACCACAAACACCTGGGCTCTGAACTTGTTTAGACACTCAAAGGTCCAGACGTATCATCGCTTCCTTCGCTAATTCACGTCAGAGCTCAACACCGAAATTGCGAACGTCCAGCGATTGCTCCTACATTAAAGGTGCCAGCCCTGAAAGCTGTTGCTGGTCCTCATCTCCCACTGGTAACCTCTAAAAAAAACCACAAACTCTTGGGCTTTGAACTTGTTTAGATACTCAACGGTCCAGACGTATCATCGCTTCCTTTCGCTAATTCACGTCAGAACTCAAAACCAAAATTGCGAACGTCCAGCCATTACTTCTACACTAAAGGTGCCAGCCCTGAAAGCTGTCGCTGGTCCTCATCTCCCACTGGTAACCTCTAAAACGAACCACAAACACTTGGGCTCTGAACTTGTTTAGGCTACTAAAACTTCCAACGTACACTGCCTCTCCTGCTCAACTGGCCAGAGCTCAACACCGAAATTGCGAACGTCCAGCGATTGCTCCTACACTAAAGGTGCCAGCCCTGAAAGCGCTTCCTGGTCCTCATCTCCCACTGGTAACCTCTAAAACGAACCACAAACACTTGGGCTCTAAACTTGTTTAGACACTCAACGGTCCAGACTTATCATCGCGTCCTTTCGCTAATTCATGTCAGAGCTCAACACCGAAATTGGAACGTCCAGCTATTGCTCCCACACTAAAGGTGCCAGCCCTGAAAGCTCTTGCTGGTCCTCATCTCCCACTGGTAACCTCTCAAACGAACCACAAACACTTGGGCTCTGAACTTGTTTAGACACTCAAAGGTCCAGATGTATCGTCGCTTCCTTTCGCTAATTCACGTCAGAGCTCAACACCGAAATTGCGAAAGTCCAGCCATTGCTCCTACACTAAAGGTGCCAGCCCTGAAAGCTGTTGCTGGTCCTCATCTCCCACTGGTAACCTCTAAAACGAACCACAAACACTTGGGCTCTGAACTTGTTTAGACACTCAAAGGTCGAGACGTATCATCGCGTCCTTTCACTAATTCACGTCAGAGCTCAACACCGAAATGGCGAACGTCCAGCGATTGCTCCTACACTAAAGGTGCCAGCCCTGAAAGCTCTTGCTGGTCCTCATCTCCCACTGGTAACCTCTCAAACGAACCACAAACACTTGGGCTGTGAACTTGTTTAGGCTACTAAAACTTCCAACGTACACAGCCTCTCCTGCTCAATCTGGCCAATGTTCAACACCGAAATTGCGAACGTCCAGCCATTGCTCCTACACTAAAGGTGCCAGCCCTGAAAGCTCTTGCTGGTCCTCATCTCCCACTGGTAACCTCTCAAACGAACCACAAACACTTGGGTTCTGAACTTGTTTAGACACTCAAAGGTCCAGACGTATCATCGCTTCCTTTCGCTAATTCACGTCAGAGCTCAACACCGAAATTGATAACGTCCAGCGATTGCTCCTACACTAAAGGTGCCAGCCCTGAAAGCTCTTGCTGGTCCTCATCTCCCACTGGTAACCTCTAAAAAAAACCACAATCTCTTGGGCTTTGAACTTGTTTTGATACTCAAAGGTCCAGACGTATCATCGCTTCCTTTCGCTAATTCACGTCAGAGCTCAAAACCGAAATTGCGAACGTCCAGCGATTGCTCCTACACTAAAGGTGCCAGCCCTGAAAGCTGTTGCTGGTCCTCATCTCCCACTGGTAACCTCTCAAACGAACCACAAACACTTGGCCTCTGAACTTGTTTAGCCTACTAAAACTTCCAACGTACACAGCCTCTCCTGCTCAACTGGCCAGAGCTCAACACCGAAATTGCGAACGTCCAGCGATTGCTCCTACACTAAAGGTACCAGCCCTGAAAGCTGTTGCTGGTCCTCATCTCCCACTGGTAACCTCTAAAAAGAACCACAAACACTTGGGCTCTGAACTTGTTTAGACACTCAAAGGTCCAGACGTATCCTCGATTCCTGTCGCTAAATGACGTCAGAGCTCAAAACCGAAATTGCGAACGTCCAGCGATTGCTCCTACACTAAAGGTGCCAGCCCTGAAAGCTCTTGCTGGTCCTCATCTCCCACTGGTAACCTCTCAAACGAACCACAAACACTTGGGTTCTGAACTTGTTTAGACACTCAAAGGTCCAGACGTATCATCGCTTCCTTTCGCTAATTCACGTCAGAGCTCAACACCGAAATTGCTAACGTCCAGCGATTGCTCCTACACTAAAGGTGTCAGCCCTGAAAGCTGTTGCTGGTCCTCATCTCCCACTGGTAACCTCTAAAAAAAACCACAATCTCTTGGGCTTTGAACTTGTTTTGATACTCAAAGGTCCAGACGTATCATCGCTTCCTCTCGCTAATTCACGTCAGAGCTCAAAACCGAAATTGCGAACGTCCAGCGATTGCTCCTACACTAAAGGTGCCAGCCCTGAAAGCTCTTGCTGGTCCTCATCTCCCACTGGTAACCTCTCAAACGAACCACAAACCCTTGGCCTCTGAACTTGTTTAGCCTACTAAAACTTCCAACGTACACAGCCTCTCCTGCTCAACTGGCCAGAGCTCAACACCGAAATTGCGAACGTCCAGCGATTGCTCCTACACTAAAGGTACCAGCCCTGAAAGCTGTTGCTGGTCCTCATCTCCCACTGGTAACCTCTAAAAAGAACCACAAACACTTGGGCTCTGAACTTGTTTATACACTCAGCGGTCCAGACGTATCATCGCTTCCTGTCTCTAATTCACGTCAGAGCCCAACACCGAAATTGCGAACGTCCAGCGATTGCTCCTACACTAAAGGTGTCAGCCCTGAATGCTGTTGCTGGTCCTCATCTTCCACTGGTCACCTCTCAAATGAAACACAAACACTTGGGTTCTGAACTTGTTTAGACACTCAAAGGTCCAGACGTATCATCGCTTCCTTCGCTAATTCACGTCAGAGCTCAACACCGAAATTGCGAACGTCCAGCGATTGCTCCTACATTAAAGGTGCCAGCCCTGAAAGCTGTTGCTGGTCCTCATCTCCCACTGGTAACCTCTAAAAAAAACCACAAACTCTTGGGCTTTGAACTTGTTTAGATACTCAAAGGTCCAGACGTATCATCGCTTCCTTTGGCTAATTCACTTCAGAGCTCAACACCGAAATTGCGAACGTCCAGCGATTGCTCCTACACTAAAGGTGCCAGCCCTGAAAGCTCTTGCTGGTCCTCATCTCCCACTGGTAACCTCTCAAACGAACCACAAACACTTGGGCTCTGAACTTTTTTAGGCTACTAAAACTTCCAACGTACACAGCCTCTCCTGCTCAGTCTGGCCAATGGTCAACACCGAAATTGCGAACGTCCAGCGATTGCTCCTACACTAAAGGTGCCAGCCCTGAAAGCTCTTGCTGGTCCTCATCTCCCACTGGTAACATCTAAAACGAACCACAAACACTTGGGCTTGGAACTTGTTTAGACACTCAAAGGTCCAGGCGTATCATCGCTTCCTTTCGCTAATTCACGTCAGAGCTCAACACCGAAATTGCGAACGTCCAGCGATTGCTCCTACACTAAAGGTGCCAGCCCTGAAAGCTGTCGTTGGTCCTCATCTCCCACTGGTAACCTCTAAAACGAAACACAAACACTTGGGCTCTGAACTTGTTTAGGCTACTAAAACTTCCAACGTACACAGCCTCTCCTGCTCAACTGGCCAGAGCTCAACACCGAAATTGCGAACGTCCAGCCATTGCTCCTACACTAAAGGTACCAGCCCTGAAAGCTGTTGCTGGTCCTCATCTCCCACTGGTAACCTCTAAAAAGAACCACAAACACCTGGGCTCTGAACTTGTTTATACACTCAACGGTCCAGACGTATCATCGCTTCCTTTCGCTAATTCACGTCAGAACTCAAAACCAAAATTGTGAACGTCCAGCCATTGCTTCTACACTAAAGGTGCCAGCCCTGAAAGCTGTCGCTGGTCCTCATCTCCCACTGGTAACCTCTAAAACGAACCACAAACACTTGGGCTCTGAACTTGTTTAGGCTACTAAAACTTCCAACGTACACTGCCTCTCCTGCTCAACTGGCCAGAGCTCAACACCGAAATTGCGAACGTCCAGCGATTGCTCCTACACTAAAGGTGCCAGCCCTGAAAGCTCTTGCTGGTCCTCATCTCCCACTGGTAACCTCTAAAAAAAACCACAAACTCTTGGGCTTTGAACTTGTTTAGATACTCAAAGGTCCAGACGTATCATCGCTTCCTTTCGCTAATTCACGTCAGAGCTCAAAACAGAAATTGCGAACGTCCAGCGATTGCTCCTACATTAAAGGTGCCAGCCCTGAAAGCGCTTCCTGGTCCTCATCTCCCACTGGTAACCTCTAAAACGAACCACAAACACTTGGGCTCTAAACTTGTTTAGACACTCAACGGTCCAGACTTATCATCGCGTCCTTTCGCTAATTCATGTCAGAGCTCAACACCGAAATTGGAACGTCCAGCTATTGCTCCCACACTAAAGGTGCCAGCCCTGAAAGCTGTTGCTGGTCCTCATCTCCCACTGGTAACCGCTCAAACGAACCACAAACACTTGGGCTCTGAACTTGTTTAGACACTCAAAGGTCCAGATGTATCGTCGCTTCCTTTCGCTAATTCACGTCAGAGCTCAACACCGAAATTGCGAACGTCCAGCCATTGCTCCTACACTAAAGGTGCCAGCCCTGAAAGCTGTTGCTGGTCCTCATCTCCCACTGGTAACCTCTAAAACGAACCACAAACACTTGGGCTCTGAACTTGTTTAGACACTCAAAGGTCGAGACGTATCATCGCGTCCTTTCACTAATTCACGTCAGAGCTCAACACCGAAATTGCGAACGTCCAGCGATTGCTCCCACACTAAAGGTGCCAGCCCTGAAAGCTGTTGCTGGTCCTCATCTCCCACTGGTAACCTCTCAAACGAAACACAAACACTTGGGCTCTGAACTTGTTTAGGCTACTAAAACTTCCAACGTACACAGCCTCTCCTGCTCAATCTGGCCAATGTTCAACACCGAAATTGCGAACGTCCAGCCATTGCTCCTACACTAAAGGTGCCAGCCCTGAAAGCTCTTGCTGGTCCTCATCTCCCACTGGTAACCTCTAAAACGAACCACAAACACTTGGGCTCTGAACTTGTTTAGACACTCAAAGGTCCAGACGTATCATCGCTTCCTGTCGCTAAATGACGTCAGAGCTCAAAACCGAAATTGCGAACGTCCAGCGATTGCTCCTACACTAAAGGTGCCAGCCCTGAAAGCTCTTGCTGGTCCTCATCTCCCACTGGTAACCTCTAAAACGAACCACAAACACTTGGGCTCTGAACTTGTTTAGGCTACTAAAACTTCCAACGTACACAGCCTCTCCTGCTCAGTCTGGCCAATGGTCAACACCGAAATTGCGAACGTCCAGCGATTGCTCCTACACTAAAGGTGCCAGCCCTGAAAGCTCTTGCTGGTCCTCATCTCCCACTGGTAACCTCTCAAACGAACCACAAACACTTGGGCTTGGAACTTGTTTAGACACTCAAAGGTCCAGGCGTATCATCGCTTCCTTTCGCTAATTCACGTCAGAGCTCAACACCGAAATTGCGAACGTCCAGCGATTGCTCCTACACTAAAGGTGCCAGCCCTGAAAGCTCTTGCTGGTCCTCATCTCCCACTGGTAACCTCTCAAACGAACCACAAACACTTGGGCTCTGAACTTGTTTAGGCTACTAAAACTTCCAACGTACACAGCCTCTCCTGCTCAACTGGCCAGAGCTCAACACCGAAATTGCGAACGTCCAGCGATTGCTCCTACACTAAAGGTGCCAGCCCTGAAAGCTCTTGCTGGTCCTCATCTCCCACTGGTAACCTCTCAAACGAACCACAAACACTTGGGCTTGGAACTTGTTTAGACACTCAAAGGTCCAGACGTATCCTCGATTCCTGTCGCTAAATCTCATCAGAGCTCAACACCGAAATTGCGAACGTCCAGCGATTGCTCCTACACTAAAGGTGTCAGCCCTGAATGCTGTTGCTGGTCCTCATCTCCCACTGGTAACCTCTAAAACGAACCACAAACACTTGGGTTCTGAACTTGTTTAGACACTCAAAGGTCCAGACGTATCATCGCTTCCTTTCGCTAATTCACGTCAGAGCTCAACACCGAAATTGCTAACGTCCAGCGATTGCTCCTACACTAAAGGTGTCAGCCCTGAAAGCTGTTGCTGGTCCTCATCTCCCACTGGTAACCTCTAAAAAAAACCACAATCTCTTGGGCTTTGAACTTGTTTTGATACTCAAGGTCCAGACGTATCATCGCTTCCTTTCGCTAATTCACGTCAGAGCTCAAAACCGAAATTGCGAACGTCCAGCGATTGCTCCTACACTAAAGGTGCCAGACCTGAAAGCTCTTGCTGGTCCTCATCTCCCACTGGTAACCTCTCAAACGAACCACAAACACTTGGGCTCTGAACTTGTTTAGCCTACTAAAACTTCCAACGTACACAGCCTCTCCTGCTCAGTCTGGCCAATGGTCAACACCGAAATTGCGAACGTCCAGCGATTGCTCCTACACTAAAGGTGCCAGCACTGAAAGCGCTTCCTGGTCCTCATCTCCCACTGGTAACCTCTAAAACGAACCACAAAAACTTGGGCTCTGAACTTGTTTAGACACTCAAAGGTCCAGACGTATCATCGCTTCCTGTCGCTAAATGACGTCAGAGCTCAATACCGAAATTGCGAACGTCCAGCGATTGCTCCTACACTAAAGGTGCCAGCCCTGAAAGCTCTTGCTGGTCCTCATCTCCCACTGGTAACCTCTCAAACGAACCACAAACACTTGGCCTCTGAACTTGTTTAGCCTACTAAAACTTCCAACGTACACAGCCTCTCCTGCTCAACTGGCCAGAGCTCAACACCGAAATTGCGAACGTCCAGCGATTGCTCCTACACTAAAGGTGTCAGCCCTGAAAGCTGTTGCTGGTCCTCATCTCCCACTGGTAACCTCTCAAACGAACCACAAACACTTGGGCTCTAAACTTGTTTAGACACTCAACGGTCCAGACTTATCATCGCGTCCTTTCGCTAATTCATGTCAGAGCTCAACACCGAAATTGGGAACGTCCAGCTATTGCTCCCACACTAAAGGTGCCAGCCCTGAAAGCTGTTGCTGGTCCTCATCTCCCACTGGTAACCTCTCAAACGAACCACAAACACTTGGGCTCTGAACTTGTTTAGACACTCAAAGGTCCAGATGTATCGTCGCTTCCTTTCGCTAATTCACGTCAGAGCTCAACACCGAAATTGCGAACGTCCAGCCATTGCTCCTACACTAAAGGTGCCAGCCCTGAAAGCTGTTGCTGGTCCTCATCTCCCACTGGTAACCTCTAAAACGAACCACAAACACTTGGGCTCTGAACTTGTTTAGACACTCAAAGGTCGAGACGTATCATCGCGTCCTTTCACTAATTCACGTCAGAGCTCAACACCGAAATTGCGAACGTCCAGCGATTGCTCCCACACTAAAGGTGCCAGCCCTGAAAGCTGTTGCTGGTCCTCATCTCCCACTGGTAACCTCTCAAACGAAACACAAACACTTGGGCTCTGAACTTGTTTAGGCTACTAAAACTTCCAACGTACACAGCCTCTCCTGCTCAATCTGGCCAATGTTCAACACCGAAATTGCGAACGTCCAGCCATTGCTCCTACACTAAAGGTGCCAGCCCTGAAAGCTCTTGCTGGTCCTCATCTCCCACTGGTAACCTCTAAAACGAACCACAAACACTTGGGCTCTGAACTTGTTTAGACACTCAAAGGTCCAGACGTATCATCGCTTCCTGTCGCTAAATGACGTCAGAGCTCAAAACCGAAATTGCGAACGTCCAGCGATTGCTCCTACACTAAAGGTGCCAGCCCTGAAAGCTCTTGCTGGTCCTCATCTCCCACTGGTAACCTCTCAAACGAACCACAAACACTTGGGCTCTGAACTTGTTTAGCCTACTAAAACTTCCAACGTACACAGCCTCTCCTGCTCAATCTGGCCAATGGTCAACACCGAAATTGCGAACGTCCAGCGATTGCTCCTACACTAAAGGTGCCAGCCCTGAAAGCTCTTGCTGGTCCTCATCTCCCACTGGTAACCTCTCAAAAGAACCACAAACACTTGGGCTTGGAACTTGTTTAGACACTCAAAGGTCCAGGCGTATCATCGCTTCCTTTCGCTAATTCACGTCAGAGCTCAACACCGAAATTGCGAACGTCCAGCGATTGCTCCTACACTAAAGGTGCCAGCCCTGAAAGCTCTTGCTGGTCCTCATCTCCCACTGGTAACCTCTCAAACGAACCACAAACACTTGGCCTCTGAACTTGTTTAGACACTCAAAGGTCCAGACGTATCCTCGATTCCTGTCGCTAAATCACATCAGAGCTCAACACCGAAATTGCTAACGTCCAGCGATTGCTCCTACACTAAAGGTGTCAGCCCTGAAAGCTGTTGCTGGTCCTCATCTCCCACTGGTAACCTCTAAAAAAACCACAATCTCTTGGGCTTTGAACTTGTTTTGATACTCAAAGGTCCAGACGTATCATCGCTTCCTTTCGCTAATTCACGTCAGAGCTCAAAACCGAAATTGCGAACGTCCAGCGATTGCTCCTACACTAAAGGTGCCAGACCTGAAAGCTCTTGCTGGTCCTCATCTCCCACTGGTAACCTCTCAAACGAACCACAAACACTTGGGCTCTGAACTTGTTTAGCCTACTAAAACTTCCAACGTACACAGCCTCTCCTGCTCAGTCTGGCCAATGGTCAACACCGAAATTGCGAACGTCCAGCGATTGCTCCTACACTAAAGGTGCCAGCACTGAAAGCGCTTCCTGGTCCTCATCTCCCACTGGTAACCTCTAAAACGAACCACAAACACTTGGGCTCTGAACTTGTTTAGACACTCAAAGGTCCAGACGTATCATCGCTTCCTGTCGCTAAATGACGTCAGAGCTCAATACCGAAATTGCGAACGTCCAGCGATTGCTCCTACACTAAAGGTGCCAGCCCTGAAAGCTCTTGCTGGTCCTCATCTCCCACTGGTAACCTCTCAAACGAACCACAAACACTTGGCCTCTGAACTTGTTTAGCCTACTAAAACTTCCAACGTACACAGCCTCTCCTAATCAACTGGCCAGAGCTCAACACCGAAATTGCGAACGTCCAGCGATTGCTCCTACACTAAAGGTACCAGCCCTGAAAGCTGTTGCTGGTCCTCATCTCCCACTGGTAACCTCTAAAAAGAACCACAAACACTTGGGCTCTGAACTTGTTTAGACACTCAAAGGTCCAGACGTATCATCGCTTCCTGTCTCTAATTCACGTCAGAGCCCAACACCGAAATTGCGAACGTCCAGCCATTGCTTCTACACTAAAGGTGTCAGCCCTGAATGCTGTTGCTGGTCCTCATCTTCCACTGGTCACCTCTCAAATGAACCACAAACACTTGGGTTCTGAACTTGTTTAGACACTCAAAGGTCCAGACGTATCATCGCTTCCTTCGCTAATTCACGTCAGAGCTCAACACCGAAATTGCGAACGTCCAGCGATTGCTCCTACATTAAAGGTGCCAGCCCTGAAAGCTGTTGCTGGTCCTCATCTCCCACTGGTAACCTCTAAAAAAAACCACAAACTCTTGGGCATTGAACTTGTTTAGATACTCAAAGGTCCAGACGTATCATCGCTTCCTTTGGCTAATTCACGTCAGAGCTCAACACCGAAATTGCGAACGTCCAGCGATTGCTCCTACACTAAAAGTGCCAGCCCTGAAAGCTCTTGCTGGTCCTCATCTCCCACTGGTAACCTCTCAAACGAACCACAAACACTTGGGCTCTGAACTTTTTTAGGCTACTAAAACTTCCAACGTACACAGCCTCTCCTGCTCAGTCTGGCCAGAGCTCAACACCGAAATTGCGAACGTCCAGCGATTGCTCCTACACTAAAAGTGCCAGCCCTGAAAGCTCTTGCTGGTCCTCATCTCCCACTGGTAACATCTAAAACGAACCACAAACACTTGGGCTTGGAACTTGTTTAGACACTCAAAGGTCCAGGCGTATTATCGCTTCCTTTCGCTAATTCACGTCAGAGCTCAACACCGAAATTGCGAACGTCCAGCGATTGCTCCTACACTAAAGGTGCCAGCCCTGAAAGCTGTCGTTGGTCCTCATCTCCCACTGGTAACCTATAAAACGAAAAACAAACACTTGGGCTCTGAACTTGTTTAGGCTACTAAAACTTCCAACGTACACAGCCTCTCCTGCTCAACTGGCCAGAGCTCAACACCGAAATTGCGAACGTCCAGCCATTGCTCCTACACTAAAGGTACCAGCCCTGAAAGCTGTTGCTGGTCCTCATCTCCCACTGGTAACCTCTAAAAAGAACCACAAACACCTGGGCTCTGAACTTGTTTATACACTCAACGGTCCAGACGTATCATCGCTTCCTTTCGCTAATTCACGTCAGAACTCAAAACCAAAATTGCGAACGTCCAGCCATTCTTTCTACACTAAAGGTGCCAGCCCTGAAAGCTGTCGCTGGTCCTCATCTCCCACTGGTAACCTCTAAAACGAACCACAAACACTTGGGCTCTGAACTTGTTTAGGCTACTAAAACTTCCAACGTACACTGCCTCTCCTGCTCAACTGGCCAGAGCTCAACACCGAAATTGCGAACGTCCAGCGATTGCTCCTACACTAAAGGTGCCAGCCCTGAAAGCTCTTGCTGGTCCTCATCTCCCACTGGTAACCTCTAAAAAAACCCACAAACTCTTGGGCTTTGAACTTGTTTAGCCTACTAAAACTTCCAACGTACACAGCCTCTCCTGCTCAGTCTGGCCAGAGCTCAACACCGAAATTGCGAACGTCCAGCGATTGCTCCTACACTAAAAGTGCCAGCCCTGAAAGCTCTTGCTGGTCCTCATCTCCCACTGGTAACATCTAAAACGAACCACAAACACTTGGGCTTGGAACTTGTTTAGACACTCAAAGGTCCAGGCGTATTATCGCTTCCTTTCGCTAATTCACGTCAGAGCTCAACACCGAAATTGCGAACGTCCAGCGATTGCTCCTACACTAAAGGTGCCAGCCCTGAAAGCTGTCGTTGGTCCTCATCTCCCACTGGTAACCTATAAAACGAAAAACAAACACTTGGGCTCTGAACTTGTTTAGGCTACTAAAACTTCCAACGTACACAGCCTCTCCTGCTCAACTGGCCAGAGCTCAACACCGAAATTGCGAACGTCCAGCCATTGCTCCTACACTAAAGGTACCAGCCCTGAAAGCTGTTGCTGGTCCTCATCTCCCACTGGTAACCTCTAAAAAGAACCACAAACACCTGGGCTCTGAACTTGTTTATACACTCAACGGTCCAGACGTATCATCGCTTCCTTTCGCTAATTCACGTCAGAACTCAAAACCAAAATTGCGAACGTCCAGCCATTCTTTCTACACTAAAGGTGCCAGCCCTGAAAGCTGTCGCTGGTCCTCATCTCCCACTGGTAACCTCTAAAACGAACCACAAACACTTGGGCTCTGAACTTGTTTAGGCTACTAAAACTTCCAACGTACACTGCCTCTCCTGCTCAACTGGCCAGAGCTCAACACCGAAATTGCGAACGTCCAGCGATTGCTCCTACACTAAAGGTGCCAGCCCTGAAAGCTCTTGCTGGTCCTCATCTCCCACTGGTAACCTCTAAAAAAACCCACAAACTCTTGGGCTTTGAACTTGTTTAGATACTCAAAGGTCCAGATGTATCGTCGCTTCCTTTCGCTAATTCACGTCAGAGCTCAACACCGAAATTGCGAACGTCCAGCCATTGCTCCTACACTAAAGGTGCCAGCCCTGAAAGCGCTTCCTGGTCCTCATCTCCCACTGGTAACCTCTCAAACGAACCACAAACACTTGGGCTCTGAACTTGTTTAGACACTCAAAGGTCGAGACGTATCATCGCGTCCTTTCACTAATTCACGTCAGAGCTCAACACCGAAATTGCGAACGTCCAGCGATTGCTCCTACACTAAAGGTGCCAGCCCTGAAAGCTGTTGCTGGTCCTCATCTCCCACTGGTAACCTCTCAAACGAAACACAAACACTTGGGCTCTGAACTTGTTTAGGCTACTAAAACTTCCAACGTACACAGCCTCTCCTGCTCAATCTGGCCAATGTTCAACACCGAAATTGCGAACGTCCAGCCATTGCTCCTACACTCAAGGTGCCAGCCCTGAAAGCTCTTGCTGGTCCTCATCTCCCACTGGTAACCTCTAAAACGAACCACAAACACTTGGGCTCTGAACTTGTTTAGACACTCAAAGGTCCAGACCTATCATCGCTTCCTGTCGCTAATTCACGTCAGAGCTCAAAACCGAAATTGCGAACGTCCAGCGATTGCTCCTACACTAAAGGTGCCAGCCCTGAAAGCTCTTGCTGGTCCTCATCTCCCACTGGTAACCTCTAAAACGAACCACAAACACTTGGGCTCTGAACTTGTTTAGCCTACTAAAACTTCCAACGTACACAGCCTCTCCTGCTCAATCTGGCCAATGGTCAACACCAAAATTGAAAACGTCCAGCGATTGCTCCTACACTAAAGGTGCCAGCCCTGAAAGCGCTTCCTGGTCCTCATCTCCCACTGGTAACCTCTAAAACGAACCACAAACACTTGGGCTCTAAACTTGTTTAGACACTCAACGGTCCAGACGTATCATCGCGTCCTTTCACTAATTCACGTCAGAGCTCAACACCGAAATTGCGAACGTCCAGCGATTGCTCCCACACTAAAGGTGCCAGCCCTGAAAGCTGTTGATGGTCCTCATCTCCCACTGGTAACCTCTCAAACGAACCACAAACACTTGGGCTCTGAACTTGTTTAGACACTCAAAGGTCCAGACGTATCATCGCTTCCTGTCGCTAAATGACGTCAGAGCTCAACACCGAAATTGCGAACGTCCAGCCATTGCTTCTACACTAAAGGTGCCAGCCCTGAAAGCTGTCGCTGGTCCTCATCTCCCACTGGTATCCTCTAAAACGAACCACAATCACTTGGGCTCTGAACTTGTTTAGAGTACTAGAATTTCCAACGTACACTGCCTCTCCTGCTCAACTGGCCAGAGCTCAACACCGAAATTGCGAACGTCCAGTGATTGCTCCTACACTAAAGGTGCCAGCCCTGAAAGCTCTTATTGGTCCTCATCTCCCACTGGTAACCTCTAAAAAAAACCACAAACACTTGGGTTCTGAACTTGTTTAGACACTCAAAGGTCCAGACGTATCATCGCTTCCTTTCGCTAATTCACGTCAGAGCTCAACACCGAAATTGCGAACGTCCAGCGATTGCTCCTACACTAAAGGTGCCAGCCCTGAAAGCTCTTGCTGGTCCTCATCTCCCACTGGTAACCTCTAAAATGAACCACAAACACTTGGGCTGTGAACTTGTTTAGGCTACTAAAACTTCCAACGTACACAGCCTCTCCTGCTCAGTCTGGCCAATGGTCAACACCGAAATTGCGAACGTCCAGCCATTGCATCTACACTAAAGGTGCCAGCCCTGAAAGCTCTTGCTGGTCCTCATCTCCCAATGGTAACCTCTCAAAAGAACCACAAACACTTGGGCTCTGAACTTGTTTAGACACTCAAAGGTCCAGACGTATCCTCGATTCCTGTCGCTAAATCACATCAGAGCTCAACACCGAAATTGCGAACGTCCAGCGACTGCTCCTACACTAAAGGTGTCAGCCCTGAATGCTGTTGCTGGTCCTCATCTCCCACTGGTAACCTCTAAAACGAACCACAAACACTTGGGTTCTGAACTTGTTTAGACACTCAAAGGTCCAGACGTATCATCGCTTCCTTTCGCTAATTCACGTCAGAGCTCAACACCGAAATTGCTAACGTCCAGCGATTGCTCCTACACTAAAGGTGTCAGCCCTGAAAGCTGTTGCTGGTCCTCATCTCCCACTGGTAACCTCTAAAAAAAACCACAAACTCTTGGGCTTTGAACTTGTTTAGATACTCAAAGGTCCAGACGTATCATCGCTTCCTTTCGCTAATTCACGTCAGAGCTCAAAACCGAAATTGCGAACGTCCAGCGATTGCTCCTACACTAAAGGTGCCAGCCCTGAAAGCTCTTGCTGGTCCTCATCTCCCACTGGTAACCTCTCAAACGAACCACAAACACTTGGGCTCTGAACTTGTTTAGCCTACTAAAACTTCCAACGTACACAGCCTCTCCTGCTCAGTCTGGCCAATGGTCAACACCGAAATTGCGAACGTCCAGCGATTGCTCCTACACTAAAGGTGCCAGCACTGAAAGCGCTTCCTGGTCCTCATCTCCCACTGGTAACCTCTAAAACGAACCACAAAAACTTGGGCTCTGAACTTGTTTAGACACTCAAAGGTCCAGACGTATCATCGCTTCCTGTCGCTAAATGACGTCAGAGCTCAATACCGAAATTGCGAACGTCCAGCGATTGCTCCTACACTAAAGGTGCCAGCCCTGAAAGCTCTTGCTGGTTCTGATCTCCCACTGGTAACCTCTCAAACGAACCACAAACACTTGGGCTCTGAACTTGTTTAGCCTACTAAAACTTCCAACGTACACAGCCTCTCCTGCTCAGTCTGGCCAATGGTCAACACCGAAATTGCGAACGTCCAGCGATTGCTCCTACACTAAAGGTGTCAGCCCTGAATGCTGTTGCTGGTCCTCATCTCCCACTGGTAACCTCTAAAATGAACCACAAACACTTGGGCTCTGAACTTGTTTAGACACTCAAAGGTCCAGACGTATCATCGCTTCCTGTCGCTAAATGACGTCAGAGCTCAATACCGAAATTGCGAACGTCCAGCGATTGCTCCTACACTAAAGGTGCCAGCCCTGAAAGCTCTTGCTGGTCCTCATCTCCCACTGGTAACCTCTCAAACGAACCACAAACACTTGGGCTCTGAACTTGTTTAGCCTACTAAAACTTCCAACGTACAGAGCCTCTCCTGCTCAACTGGCCAGAGCTCAACACCGAAATTGCGAACGTCCAGCGATTGCTCCTACACTAAAGGTACCAGCCCTGAATGCTGTTGCTGGTCCTCATCTCCCACTGGTAACCTCTAAAAAGAACCACAAACACTTGGGCTCTGAACTTGTTTATACACTCAACGGTCCAGACGTATCATCGCTTCCTGTCTCTAATTCACGTCAGAGCCCAACACCGAAATTGCGAACGTCCAGCCATTGCTTCTACACTAAAGGTGTCAGCCCTGAATGCTGTTGCTGGTCCTCATCTTCCACTGGTCACCTCACAAATGAACCACAAACACTTGGGTTCTGAACTTGTTTAGACACTCAAAGGTCCAGACGTATCATCGCTTCCTTCGCTAATTCACGTCAGAGCTCAACACCGAAATTGCGAACGTCCAGCCATTGCTCCTACATTAAAGGTGCCAGCCCTGAAAGCTGTTGCTGGTCCTCATCTCCCACTGGTAACCTCTAAAAAAAACCACAAACTCTTGGGCTTTGAACTTGTTTAGATACTCAAAGGTCCAGACGTATCATCGCTCCCTTTGGCTAATTCACGTCAGAGCTCAACACCGAAATTGTGAACGTCCAGCGATTGCTCCTACACTAAAGGTGCCAGCCCTGAAAGCTCTTGCTGGTCCTCATCTCCCACTGGTAACCTCTAAAACGAACCACAAACACTTGGGCTCTGAACTTGTTTAGGCTACTAAAACTTCCAACGTACACAGCCTCTCCTGCTCAACTGGCCAGAGCTCAACACCGAAATTGCGAACGTCCAGCGATTGCTCCTACACTAAAGGTGCCAGCCCTGAAAGCTCTTGCTGGTCCTCATCTCCCACTGGTAACCTCTAAAAAAAACCACAAACTCTTGGGCTTTGAACTTGTTTAGATATTCAAAGGTCCAGACGTATCATCGCTTCCTTTCGCTAATTCACGTCAGAGCTCAAAACAGAAATTGCGAACGTCCAGCGATTGCTCCTACACTAAAGGTGCCAGCCCTGAAAGCTCTTGCTGGTCCTCATCTCCCACTGGTAACCTCTAAAACGAACCACAAACACTTGGGCTCTGAACTTGTTTAGACACTCAACGGTCCAGACGTATCATCGCTTCCTTTCGCTAATTCATGTCAGAGCTCAACACCGAAATTGGAACGTCCAGCTATTGCTCCCACACTAAAGGTGCCAGCCCTGAAAGCTCTTGCTGGTCCTCATCTCCCACTGGTAACCTCTCAAACGAACCACAAACACTTGGGCTCTGAACTTGTTTAGACACTCAAAGGTCCAGATGTATCGTCGCTTCCTTTCGCTAATTCACGTCAGAGCTCAACACCGAAATTGCGAACGTCCAGCCATTGCTCCTACACTAAAGGTGCCAGCCCTGAAAGCTGTTGCTGGTCCTCATCTCCCACTGGTAACCTCTCAAACGAACCACAAACACTTGGGCTCTGAACTTGTTTAGACACTCAAAGGTCCAGACGTATCATCGCGTCCTTTCACTAAATCACGTCAGAGCTCAACACCGAAATTGCGAACGTCCAGCCATTGCTTCTACACTAAAGGTGCCAGCCCTGAAAGCTGTCGCTGGTCCTCATCTCCCACTGGTAACCTCTCAAATGAAACACAAACACTTGGGCTCTGAACTTGTTTAGCCTACTAAAACTTCCAACGTACACTGCCTCTCCTGCTCAACTGGCCAGAGCTCAACACCGAAATTGCGAACGTCCAGTGATTGCTCCTACACTAAAGGTGCCAGCCCTGAATGCTGTTGCTGGTCCTCATCTCCCACTGGTAACCTCTAAAAAGAACCACAAACACTTGGGTTCTGAACTTGTTTAGACACTCAAAGGTCCAGACGTATCATCGCTTCCTTTCGCTAATTCACGTCAGAGCTCAACACCGAAATTGCGAACGTCCAGCGAATGCTCCTACACTAAAGGTGCCAGCCCTGAAAGCTCTTGCTGGTCCTCATCTCCCACTGGTAACCTCTCAAACGAACCACAAACACTTGGGCTCTGAACTTGTTTAGGCTACTAAAACTTCCAACGGACACAGCCTCTCCTGCTCAGTCTGGCCAATGGTCAACACCGAAATTGCGAACGTCCAGCGATTGCTCCTACACTAAAGGTGCCAGCCCTGAAAGCTCTTGCTGGTCCTCATCTCCCAATGGTAACCTCTCAAAAGAACCACAAACACTTGGGTTCTGAACTTGTTTAGATACTCAAAGGTCCAGACGTATCCTCGATTCCTGTCGCTAAATCACATCAGAGCTCAACACCGAAATTGCGAACGTCCAGCTATTGCTCCTACACTAAAGGTGTCAGCCCTGAATGCTGTTGCTGGTCCTCATCTCCCACTGGTAACCTCTAAAACGAACCACAAACACTTGGGTTCTGAACTTGTTTAGACACTCAAAGGTCCAGACGTATCATCGCTTCCTTTCGCTAATTCACGTCAGAGCTCAACACCGAAATTGCTAACGTCCAGCGATTGCTCCTACACTAAAGGTGCCAGCCCTGAAAGCTGTTGCTGGTCCTCATCTCCCACTGGTAACCTCTAAAAAAAACCACAAACTCTCGGGCTTTGAACTTGTTTAGATACTCAAAGGTCCAGACGTATCATCGCTTCCTTTCGCTAATTCACGTCAGAGCTCAAAACCGAAATTGCGAACGTCCAGCGATTGCTCCTACACTAAAGGTGCCAGCCCTGAAAGCTCTTGCTGGTCCTCATCTCCCACTGGTAACCTCTAAAACGAACCACAAACACTTGGGCTCTGAACTTGTTTAGCCTACTAAAACTTCCAACGTACACTGCCTCTCCTGCTCAGTCTGGCCAATGGTCAACACCGAAATTGCGAACGTCCAGCGATTGCTCCTACACTAAAGGTGCCAGCCCTGAAAGCTCTTGCTGGTCCTCATCTCCCACTGGTAACCTCTAAAACGAACCACAAACACTTGGGCTCTGAACTTGTTTAGACACTCAACGGTCCAGACGTATCATCGCTTCCTGTCTCTAATTCACGTCAGAGCTCAATACCGAAATTGCGAACGTCCAGCGATTGCTCCTACACTAAAGGTGCCAGACCTGAAAGCTCTTGCTGCTCCTCATCTCCCACTGGTAACCTCTCAAACGAACCACAAACACTTGGGCTCTGAACTTGTTTAGCCTACTAAAACTTCCAACGTACACTGCCTCTCCTGCTCAACTGGCCAGAGCTCAACACCGAAATTGCGAACGTCCAGCGATTGCTCCTACACTAAAGGTACCAGCCCTGAAAGCTGTTGCTGGTCCTCATCTCCCACTGGTAACCTCTAAAAAGAACCACAAACACTTGGGTTCTGAACTTGTTTAGACACTCAACGGTCCAGACGTATCATCGCTTCCTGTCTCTAATTCACGTCAGAGCCCAACACCGAAATTGCGAACGTCCAGCCATTGCTTCTACACTAAAGGTGTCAGCCCTGAATGCTGTTGCTGGTCCTCATCTTCCACTGGTCACCTCTCAAATGAACCACAAACACTTGGGCTCTGAACTTGTTTAGACACTCAACCGTCCAGACGTATCATCGCTTCCTTTCGCTAATTCACGTCAGAACTCAAAACCAAAATTGCGAACGTCCAGCCATTGCTTCTACACTAAAGGTGCCAGCCCTGAAAGCTGTCGCTGGTCCTCATCTCCCACTGGTAACCTCTAAAACGAACCACAAACACTTGGGCTCTGAACTTGTTTAGCCTACTAAAACTTCCAACGTACACTGCCTCTCCTGCTCAACTGGCCAGAGCTCAACACCGAAATTGCGAACGTCCAGCGATTGCTCCTACACTAAAGGTACCAGCCCTGAAAGATGTTGCTGGTCCTCATTCTCCACTGGTAACCTCTCAAACGAACCACAAACACTTGGGTCTGAACTTGTTTATACACTCAACGGTCCAGACGTATCATCGCTTCCTGTCTCTAATTCACGTCAGAGCCCAACACCGAAATTGCGAACGTCCAGCCATTGCTTCTACACTAAAGGTGTCAGCCCTGAATGCTGTTGCTGGTCCTCATCTTCCACTGGTCACCTCTCAAATGAACCACAAACACTTGGGTTCTGAACTTGTTTAGACACTCAAAGGTCCAGACGTATCATCCGCTTCCTTCGCTAATTCACGTCAGAGCTCAACACCGAAATTGCGAACGTCCAGCCATTGCTCCTACATTAAAGGTGCCAGCCCTGAAAGCTGTTGCTGGTCCTCATCTCCCACTGGTAACCTCTAAAAAAAACCACAAACTCTTGGGCTTTGAACTTGTTTAGATACTCAAAGGTCCAGACGTATCATCGCTTCCTTTGGCTAATTCACGTCAGAGCTCAACACTGAAATTGCGAACGTCCAGCGATTGCTCCTACACTAAAGGTGCCAGCCCTGAAAGCTCTTACTGGTCCTCATCTCCCACTGGTAACTTCTCAAACGAACCACAAACACTTGGGCTCTGAACTTTTTTAGGCTACTAAAACTTCCAACGTACACAGCCTCTCCTGCTCAGTCTGGCCAATGGTCAACACCGAAATTGCGAACGTCCAGCCATTGCTCCTACACTAAAGGTACCAGCCCTGAAAGCTGTTCCTGGTCCTCATCTCCCACTGGTAACCTCTAAAAAGAACCACAAACACCTGGGCTCTGAACTTGTTTATACACTCAATGGTCCAGACGTATCATCGCTTCCTTTCGCTAATTCACGTCAGAACTCAAAACCAAAATTGCGAACGTCCAGCCATTGCTTCTACACTAAAGGTGCCAGCCCTGAAAGCTGTCGCTGGTCCTCATCTCCCACTGGTAACCTCTAAAACGAACCACAAACACTTGGGCTCTGAACTTGTTTAGGCTACTAAAACTTCCAACGTACACTGCCTCTCCTGCTCAACTGGCCAGAGCTCAACACCGAAATTGCGAACGTCCAGCGATTGCTCCTACACTAAAGGTACCAGCCCTGAAAGCTCTTGCTGGTCCTCATCTCCCACTGGTAACCTCTAAAAAACCCACAAACTCTTGGGCTTTGAACTTGTTTAGATACTCAAAGGTCCAGACGTATCATCGCTTCCTTTCGCTAATTCACGTCAGAGCTCAAAACCGAAATTGCGAACGTCC
The DNA here is from genome assembly GCF_030936135.1 of Gavia stellata. Lineage (NCBI taxonomy): Eukaryota > Metazoa > Chordata > Aves > Gaviiformes > Gaviidae > Gavia > Gavia stellata. The sequence continues at coordinate 14,224 of NC_082606.1, read as the reverse complement.
AGCGATTGCTCCTACACTAAAGGTGCCAGCCCTGAAAGCTCTTGCTGGTCCTCATCTCCCACTGGTAACCTCTAAAACGAACCACAAACACTTGGGCTCTGAACTTGTTTAGCCTACTAAAACTTCCAACGTACACTGCCTCTCCTGCTCAGTCTGGCCAATGGTCAACACCGAAATTGCGAACGTCCAGCGATTGCTCCTACACTAAAGGTGCCAGCCCTGAAAGCTCTTGCTGGTCCTCATCTCCCACTGGTAACCTCTCAAACGAACCACAAACACTTGGGCTCTGAACTTGTTTAGACACTCAACGGTCGAGACGTATCATCGCTTCCTGTCTCTAATTCACGTCAGAGCTCAATACCGAAATTGCGAACGTCCAGCGATTGCTCCTACACTAAAGGTGCCAGACCTGAAAGCTCTTGCTGCTCCTCATCTCCCACTGGTAACCTCTCAAACGAACCACAAACACTTGGGCTCTGAACTTGTTTAGCCTACTAAAACTTCCAACGTACACTGCCTCTCCTGCTCAACTGGCCAGAGCTCAACACCGAAAATTGCGAACGGTCCAGCGATTGCTCCTACACTAAAGGTACCAGCCCTGAAAGCTGTTGCTGGTCCTCATCTCCCACTGGTAACCTCTAAAAAGAACCACAAACACTTGGGTTCTGAACTTGTTTAGACACTCAACGGTCCAGACGTATCATCGCTTCCTGTCTCTAATTCACGTCAGAGCCCAACACCGAAATTGCGAACGTCCAGCCATTGCTTCTACACTAAAGGTGTCAGCCCTGAATGCTGTTGCTGGTCCTCATCTTCCACTGGTCCACCTCTCAAATGAACCACAAACACTTGGGCTCTGAACTTGTTTAGACACTCAACCGTCCAGACGTATCATCGCTTCCTTTCGCTAATTCACGTCAGAGCTCAACACCGAAATTGCGAACGTCCAGCGATTGCTCCTACACTAAAGGTGCCAGCCCTGAAAGCTCTTGCTGGTCCTCATCTCCCACTGGTAACCTCTCAAACGAACCACAAACACTTGGGCTCTGAACTTTTTTAGGCTACTAAAACTTCCAACGTACACAGCCTCTCCTGCTCAGTCTGGCCAATGGTCAACACCGAAATTGCGAACGTCCAGCGATTGCTCCTACACTAAAAGTGCCAGCCCTGAAGCTCTTGCTGGTCCTCATCTCCCACTGGTAACATCTAAAACGAACCACAAACACTTGGGCTTGGAACTTGTTTAGACACTCAAAGGTCCAGGCGTATCATCGCTTCCTTTCGCTAATTCACGTCAGAGCTCAACACCGAAATTGCGAACGTCCAGCGATTGCTCCTACACTAAAGGTGCCAGCCCTGAAAGCTGTCGTTGGTCCTCATCTCCCACTGGTAACCTCTAAAACGAAACACAAACACTTGGGCTCTGAACTTGTTTAGGCTACTAAAACTTCCAACGTACACAGCCTCTCCTGCTCAACTGGCCAGAGCTCAACACCGAAATTGCGAACGTCCAGCCATTGCTCCTACACTAAAGGTACCAGCCCTGAAAGCTGTTCCTGGTCCTCATCTCCCACTGGTAACCTCTAAAAAGAACCACAAACACCTGGGCTCTGAACTTGTTTATACACTCAATGGTCCAGACGTATCATCGCTTCCTTTCGCTAATTCACGTCAGAACTCAAAACCAAAATTGCGAACGTCCAGCCATTGCTTCTACACTAAAGGTGCCAGCCCTGAAAGCTGTCGCTGGTCCTCATCTCCACTGGTAACCTCTAAAACGAACCACAAACACTTGGGCTCTGAACTTGTTTAGCCTACTAAAACTTCCAACGTACACTGCCTCTCCTGCTCAACTGGCCAGAGCTCAACACCGAAATTGCGAACGTCCAGCGATTGCTCCTACACTAAAGGTACCAGCCCTGAAAGATGTTGCTGGTCCTCATCTCCCACTGGTAACCTCTAAAAAGAACCACAAACACTTGGGTTCTGAACTTGTTTATACACTCAACGGTCCAGACGTATCATCGCTTCCTGTCTCTAATTCACGTCAGAGCCCAACACCGAAATTGCGAACGTCCAGCCATTGCTTCTACACTAAAGGTGTCAGCCCTGAATGCTGTTGCTGGTCCTCATCTTCCACTGGTCACCTCTCAAATGAACCACAAACACTTGGGTTCTGAACTTGTTTAGACACTCAAAGGTCCAGACGTATCATCGCTTCCTTCGCTAATTCACGTCAGAGCTCAACACCGAAATTGCGAACGTCCAGCCATTGCTCCTACATTAAAGGTGCCAGCCCTGAAAGCTGTTGCTGGTCCTCATCTCCCACTGGTAACCTCTAAAAAAAACCACAAACTCTTGGGCTTTGAACTTGTTTAGATACTCAAAGGTCCAGACGTATCATCGCTTCCTTTGGCTAATTCACGTCAGAGCTCAACACCGAAATTGCGAACGTCCAGCGATTGCTCCTACACTAAAGGTGCCAGCCCTGAAAGCTCTTACTGGTCCTCATCTCCCACTGGTAACCTCTCAAACGAACCACAAACACTTGGGCTCTGAACTTTTTTAGGCTACTAAAACTTCCAACGTACACAGCCTCTCCTGCTCAGTCTGGCCAATGGTCAACACCGAAATTGCGAACGTCCAGCCATTGCTCCTACACTAAAGGTACCAGCCCTGAAAGCTGTTCCTGGTCCTCATCTCCCACTGGTAACCTCTAAAAAGAACCACAAACACCTGGGCTCTGAACTTGTTTATACACTCAATGGTCCAGACGTATCATCGCTTCCTTTCGCTAATTCACGTCAGAACTCAAAACCAAAATTGCGAACGTCCAGCCATTGCTTCTACACTAAAGGTGCCAGCCCTGAAAGCTGTCGCTGGTCCTCATCTCCCACTGGTAACCTCTAAAACGAACCACAAACACTTGGGCTCTGAACTTGTTTAGGCTACTAAAACTTCCAACGTACACTGCCTCTCCTGCTCAACTGGCCAGAGCTCAACACCGAAATTGCGAACGTCCAGCGATTGCTCCTACACTAAAGGTACCAGCCCTGAAAGCTCTTGCTGGTCCTCATCTCCCACTGGTAACCTCTAAAAAAACCCACAAACTCTTGGGCTTTGAACTTGTTTAGATACTCAAAGGTCCAGACGTATCATCGCTTCCTTTCGCTAATTCACGTCAGAGCTCAAAACAGAAATTGCGAACGTCCAGCGATTGCTCCTACACTAAAGGTGCCAGCCCTGAAAGCGCTTCCTGGTCCTCATCTCCCACTGGTAACCTCTAAAACGAACCACAAACACTTGGGCTCTAAACTTGTTTAGACACTCAACGGTCCAGACTTATCATAGCGTCCTTTCGCTAATTCATGTCAGAGCTCAACACCGAAATTGGAACGTCCAGCGATTGCTCCCACACTAAAGGTGCCAGCCCTGAAAGCTGTTTGCTGGTCCTCATCTCCCACTGGTAACCTCTCAAACGAACCACAAACACTTGGCTCTGAACTTGTTTAGACACTCAAAGGTCCAGATGTATCGTCGCTTCCTTTCGCTAATTCACAGTCAGAGCTCAACACCGAAATTGCGAACGTCCAGCCATTGCTCCTACACTAAAGGTGCCAGCCCTGAAAGCTGTTGCTGGTCCTCATCTCCCACTGGTAACCTCTAAAACGAACCACAAACACTTGGGCTCTGAACTTGTTTAGACACTCAAAGGTCGAGACGTATCATCGCGTCCTTTCACTAATTCACGTCAGAGCTCAACACCGAAATTGCGAACGTCCAGCGATTGCTCCCACACTAAAGGTGCCAGCCCTGAAAGCTGTTGCTGGTCCTCATCTCCCACTGGTAACCTCTCAAACGAAACACAAACACTTGGGCTCTGAACTTGTTTAGGCTACTAAAACTTCCAACGTACACAGCCTCTCCTGCTCAATCTGGCCAATGTTCAACACCGAAATTGCGAACGTCCAGCCATTGCTCCTACACTAAAGGTGCCAGCCCTGAAAGCTCTTGCTGGTCCTCATCTCCCACTGGTAACCTCTAAAACGAACCACAAACACTTGGGCTCTGAACTTGTTTAGACACTCAAAGGTCCAGACGTATCATCGCTTCCTGTCGCTAAATGACGTCAGAGCTCAACACCGAAATTGCGAACGTCCAGCGATTGCTCCTACACTAAAGGTGCCAGCCCTGAAAGCTCTTGCTGGTCCTCATCTCCCACTGGTAACCTCTAAAACGAACCACAAACACTCGGGCTCTGAACTTGTTTAGACACTCAAAGGTCCAGACGTATCATCGCTTCCTTTCGCTAATTCACGTCAGAGCTCAACACCGAAATTGCGAACGTCCAGCGATTGCTCCTACACTAAAGGTGCCAGCCCTGAAAGCTCTTGCTGGTCCTCATCTCCCACTGGTAACCTCTCAAACGAACCACAAACACTTGGGCTCTGAACTTGTTTAGCCTACTAAAACTTCCAACGTACACAGCCTCTCCTGCTCAATCTGGCCAATGGTCAACACCAAAATTGAAAACGTCCAGCGATTGCTCCTACACTAAAGGTGCCAGCCCTGAAAGCGCTTCCTGGTCCTCATCTCCCACTGGTAACCTCTAAAACGAACCACAAACACTTGGGCTCTAAACTTGTTTAGACACTCAACGGTCCAGACGTATCATCGCGTCCTTTCACTAATTCACGTCAGAGCTCAACAACGAAATTGCGAACGTCCAGCGATTGCTCCCACACTAAAGGTGCCAGCCCTGAAAGCTGTTGCTGGTCCTCATCTCCCACTGGTAAACTCTCAAACGAACCACAAACACTTGGGCTCTGAACTTGTTTAGACACTCAAAGGTCCAGACGTATCATCGCTTCCTGTCGCTAAATGACGTCAGAGCTCAACACCGAAATTGCGAACGTCCAGCCATTGCTTCTACACTTAAAGGTGCCAGCCCTGAAAGCTGTCGCTGGTCCTCATCTCCCACTGGTAACCTCTAAAACGAACCACAAACACTTGGGCTCTGAACTTGTTTAGGCTACTAAAACTTCCAACGTACACTGCCTCTCCTGCTCAACTGGCCAGAGCTCAACACCGAAATTGCGAACGTCCAGTGATTGCTCCTACACTAAAGGTGCCAGCCCTGAATGCTGTTGCTGGTCCTCATCTCCCACTGGTAACCTCTAAAAAGGAACCACAAACACTTGGGTTCTGAACTTGTTTAGACACTCAAAGGTCCAGACGTATCATCGCTTCCTTCGCTAATTCACGTCAGAGCTCAACACCGAAATTGCGAACGTCCAGCCATTGCTCCTACATTAAAGGTGCCAGCCCTGAAAGCTGTTGCTGGTCCTCATCTCCCACTGGTAACCTCTAAAAAAAACCACAAACTCTTGGGCTTTGAACTTGTTTAGATACTCAAAGGTCCAGACGTATCATCGCTTCCTTTGGCTAATTCACGTCAGAGCTCAACACCGAAATTGTGAACGTCCAGCGATTGCTCCTACACTAAAGGTGCCAGCCCTGAAAGCTCTTGCTGGTCCTCATCTCCCACTGGTAACCTCTAAAACGAACCACAAACACTTGGGCTCTGAACTTGTTTAGACACTCAACGGTCCAGACGTATCATCGCTTCCTGTCTCTAATTCACGTCAGAGCTCAATACCGAAATTGCGAACGTCCAGCGATTGCTCCTACACTAAAGGTGCCAGACCTGAAAGCTCTTGCTGCTCCTCATCTCCCACTGGTAACCTCTCAAACGAACCACAAACACTTGGGCTCTGAACTTGTTTAGCCTACTAAAACTTCCAACGTACACTGCCTCTCCTGCTCAACTGGCCAGAGCTCAACACCGAAATTGCGAACGTCCAGCGATTGCTCCTACACTAAAGGTACCAGCCCTGAAAGCTGTTGCTGGTCCTCATCTCCCACTGGTAACCTCTAAAAAGAACCACAAACACTTGGGTTCTGAACTTGTTTAGACACTCAACGGTCCAGACGTATCATCGCTTCCTGTCTCTAATTCACGTCAGAGCCCAACACCGAAATTGCGAACGTCCAGCCATTGCTTCTACACTAAAGGTGTCAGCCCTGAATGCTGTTGCTGGTCCTCATCTTCCACTGGTCACCTCTCAAATGAACCACAAACACTTGGGCTCTGAACTTGTTTAGACACTCAACCGTCCAGACGTATCATCGCTTCCTTTCGCTAATTCACGTCAGAACTCAAAACCAAAATTGCGAACGTCCAGCCATTGCTTCTACACTAAAGGTGCCAGCCCTGAAAGCTGTCGCTGGTCCTCATCTCCCACTGGTAACCTCTAAAACGAACCACAAACACTTGGGCTCTGAACTTGTTTAGCCTACTAAAACTTCCAACGTACACTGCCTCTCCTGCTCAACTGGCCAGAGCTCAACACCGAAATTGCGAACGTCCAGCGATTGCTCCTACACTAAAGGTACCAGCCCTGAAAGATGTTGCTGGTCCTCATCTCCCACTGGTAACCTCTCAAACGAACCACAAACACTTGGGTTCTGAACTTGTTTATACACTCAACGGTCCAGACGTATCATCGCTTCCTGTCTCTAATTCACGTCAGAGCCCAACACCGAAATTGCGAACGTCCAGCCATTGCTTCTACACTAAAGGTGTCAGCCCTGAATGCTGTTGCTGGTCCTCATCTTCCACTGGTCACCTCTCAAATGAACCACAAACACTTGGGTTCTGAACTTGTTTAGACACTCAAAGGTCCAGACGTATCATCGCTTCCTTCGCTAATTCACGTCAGAGCTCAACACCGAAATTGCGAACGTCCAGCCATTGCTCCTACATTAAAGGTGCCAGCCCTGAAAGCTGTTGCTGGTCCTCATCTCCCACTGGTAACCTCTAAAAAAAACCACAAACTCTTGGGCTTTGAACTTGTTTAGATACTCAAAGGTCCAGACGTATCATCGCTTCCTTTGGCTAATTCACGTCAGAGCTCAACACTGAAATTGCGAACGTCCAGCGATTGCTCCTACACTAAAGGTGCCAGCCCTGAAAGCTCTTACTGGTCCTCATCTCCCACTGGTAACTTCTCAAACGAACCACAAACACTTGGGCTCTGAACTTTTTTAGGCTACTAAAACTTCCAACGTACACAGCCTCTCCTGCTCAGTCTGGCCAATGGTCAACACCGAAATTGCGAACGTCCAGCCATTGCTCCTACACTAAAGGTACCAGCCCTGAAAGCTGTTCCTGGTCCTCATCTCCCACTGGTAACCTCTAAAAAGAACCACAAACACCTGGGCTCTGAACTTGTTTATACACTCAATGGTCCAGACGTATCATCGCTTCCTTTCGCTAATTCACGTCAGAACTCAAAACCAAAATTGCGAACGTCCAGCCATTGCTTCTACACTAAAGGTGCCAGCCCTGAAAGCTGTCGCTGGTCCTCATCTCCCACTGGTAACCTCTAAAACGAACCACAAACACTTGGGCTCTGAACTTGTTTAGGCTACTAAAACTTCCAACGTACACTGCCTCTCCTGCTCAACTGGCCAGAGCTCAACACCGAAATTGCGAACGTCCAGCGATTGCTCCTACACTAAAGGTACCAGCCCTGAAAGCTCTTGCTGGTCCTCATCTCCCACTGGTAACCTCTAAAAAACCCACAAACTCTTGGGCTTTGAACTTGTTTAGATACTCAAAGGTCCAGACGTATCATCGCTTCCTTTCGCTAATTCACGTCAGAGCTCAAAACCGAAATTGCGAACGTCCAGCGATTGCTCCTACACTAAAGGTGCCAGCCCTGAAAGCTCTTGCTGGTCCTCATCTCCCACTGGTAACCTCTAAAACGAACCACAAACACTTGGGCTCTGAACTTGTTTAGCCTACTAAAACTTCCAACGTACACTGCCTCTCCTGCTCAGTCTGGCCAATGGTCAACACCGAAATTGCGAACGTCCAGCGATTGCTCCTACACTAAAGGTGCCAGCCCTGAAAGCTCTTGCTGGTCCTCATCTCCCACTGGTAACCCTCTAAAACGAACCACAAACACTTGGGCTCTGAACTTGTTTAGACACTCAACGGTCCAGACGTATCATCGCTTCCTGTCTCTAATTCACGTCAGAGCTCAATACCGAAATTGCGAACGTCCAGCGATTGCTCCTACACTAAAGGTGCCAGACCTGAAAGCTCTTGCTGCTCCTCATCTCCCACTGGTAACCTCTCAAACGAACCACAAACACTTGGGCTCTGAACTTGTTTAGCCTACTAAAACTTCCAACGTACACTGCCTCTCCTGCTCAACTGGCCAGAGCTCAACACCGAAATTGCGAACGTCCAGCGATTGCTCCTACACTAAAGGTACCAGCCCTGAAAGCTGTTGCTGGTCCTCATCTCCCACTGGTAACCTCTAAAAAGAACCACAAACACTTGGGTTCTGAACTTGTTTAGACACTCAACGGTCCAGACGTATCATCGCTTCCTGTCTCTAATTCACGTCAGAGCCCAACACCGAAATTGCGAACGTCCAGCCATTGCTTCTACACTAAAGGTGTCAGCCCTGAATGCTGTTGCTGGTCCTCATCTTCCACTGGTCACCTCTCAAATGAACCACAAACACTTGGGCTCTGAACTTGTTTAGACACTCAACCGTCCAGACGTATCATCGCTTCCTTTCGCTAATTCACGTCAGAGCTCAACACCGAAATTGCGAACGTCCAGCGATTGCTCCTACACTAAAGGTGCCAGCCCTGAAAGCTCTTGCTGGTCCTCATCTCCCACTGGTAACCTCTCAAACGAACCACAAACACTTGGGCTCTGAACTTTTTTAGGCTACTAAAACTTCCAACGTACACAGCCTCTCCTGCTCAGTCTGGCCAATGGTCAACACCGAAATTGCGAACGTCCAGCGATTGCTCCTACACTAAAAGTGCCAGCCCTGAAAGCTCTTGCTGGTCCTCATCTCCCACTGGTAACATCTAAAACGAACCACAAACACTTGGGCTTGGAACTTGTTTAGACACTCAAAGGTCCAGGCGTATCATCGCTTCCTTTCGCTAATTCACGTCAGAGCTCAACACCGAAATTGCGAACGTCCAGCGATTGCTCCTACACTAAAGGTGCCAGCCCTGAAAGCTGTCGTTGGTCCTCATCTCCCACTGGTAACCTCTAAAACGAAACACAAACACTTGGGCTCTGAACTTGTTTAGGCTACTAAAACTTCCAACGTACACAGCCTCTCCTGCTCAACTGGCCAGAGCTCAACACCGAAATTGCGAACGTCCAGCCATTGCTCCTACACTAAAGGTACCAGCCCTGAAAGCTGTTCCTGGTCCTCATCTCCCACTGGTAACCTCTAAAAAGAACCACAAACACCTGGGCTCTGAACTTGTTTATACACTCAATGGTCCAGACGTATCATCGCTTCCTTTCGCTAATTCACGTCAGAACTCAAAACCAAAATTGCGAACGTCCAGCCATTGCTTCTACACTAAAGGTGCCAGCCCTGAAAGCTGTCGCTGGTCCTCATCTCCCACTGGTAACCTCTAAAACGAACCACAAACACTTGGGCTCTGAACTTGTTTAGCCTACTAAAACTTCCAACGTACACTGCCTCTCCTGCTCAACTGGCCAGAGCTCAACACCGAAATTGCGAACGTCCAGCGATTGCTCCTACACTAAAGGTACCAGCCCTGAAAGATGTTGCTGGTCCTCATCTCCCACTGGTAACCTCTAAAAAGAACCACAAACACTTGGGTTCTGAACTTGTTTATACACTCAACGGTCCAGACGTATCATCGCTTCCTGTCTCTAATTCACGTCAGAGCCCAACACCGAAATTGCGAACGTCCAGCCATTGCTTCTACACTAAAGGTGTCAGCCCTGAATGCTGTTGCTGGTCCTCATCTTCCACTGGTCACCTCTCAAATGAACCACAAACACTTGGGTTCTGAACTTGTTTAGACACTCAAAGGTCCAGACGTATCATCGCTTCCTTCGCTAATTCACGTCAGAGCTCAACACCGAAATTGCGAACGTCCAGCCATTGCTCCTACATTAAAGGTGCCAGCCCTGAAAGCTGTTGCTGGTCCTCATCTCCCACTGGTAACCTCTAAAAAAAACCACAAACTCTTGGGCTTTGAACTTGTTTAGATACTCAAAGGTCCAGACGTATCATCGCTTCCTTTGGCTAATTCACGTCAGAGCTCAACACCGAAATTGCGAACGTCCAGCGATTGCTCCTACACTAAAGGTGCCAGCCCTGAAAGCTCTTACTGGTCCTCATCTCCCACTGGTAACCTCTCAAACGAACCACAAACACTTGGGCTCTGAACTTTTTTAGGCTACTAAAACTTCCAACGTACACAGCCTCTCCTGCTCAGTCTGGCAATGGTCAACACCGAAATTGCGAACGTCCAGCCATTGCTCCTACACTAAAGGTACCAGCCCTGAAAGCTGTTCCTGGTCCTCATCTCCCACTGGTAACCTCTAAAAAGAACCACAAACACCTGGGCTCTGAACTTGTTTATACACTCAATGGTCCAGACGTATCATCGCTTCCTTTCGCTAATTCACGTCAGAACTCAAAACCAAAATTGCGAACGTCCAGCCATTGCTTCTACACTAAAGGTGCCAGCCCTGAAAGCTGTCGCTGGTCCTCATCTCCCACTGGTAACCTCTAAAACGAACCACAAACACTTGGGCTCTGAACTTGTTTAGGCTACTAAAACTTCCAACGTACACTGCCTCTCCTGCTCAACTGGCCAGAGCTCAACACCGAAATTGCGAACGTCCAGCGATTGCTCCTACACTAAAGGTACCAGCCCTGAAAGCTCTTGCTGGTCCTCATCTCCCACTGGTAACCTCTAAAAAAACCCACAAACTCTTGGGCTTTGAACTTGTTTAGATACTCAAAGGTCCAGACGTATCATCGCTTCCTTTCGCTAATTCACGTCAGAGCTCAAAACAGAAATTGCGAACGTCCAGCGATTGCTCCTACACTAAAGGTGCCAGCCCTGAAAGCGCTTCCTGGTCCTCATCTCCCACTGGTAACCTCTAAAACGAACCACAAACACTTGGGCTCTAAACTTGTTTAGACACTCAACGGTCCAGACTTATCATAGCGTCCTTTCGCTAATTCATGTCAGAGCTCAACACCGAAATTGGAACGTCCAGCGATTGCTCCCACACTAAAGGTGCCAGCCCTGAAAGCTGTTGCTGGTCCTCATCTCCCACTGGTAACCTCTCAAACGAACCACAAACACTTGGGCTCTGAACTTGTTTAGACACTCAAAGGTCCAGATGTATCGTCGCTTCCTTTCGCTAATTCACGTCAGAGCTCAACACCGAAATTGCGAACGTCCAGCCATTGCTCCTACACTAAAGGTGCCAGCCCTGAAAGCTGTTGCTGGTCCTCATCTCCCACTGGTAACCTCTAAAACGAACCACAAACACTTGGGCTCTGAACTTGTTTAGACACTCAAAGGTCGAGACGTATCATCGCGTCCTTTCACTAATTCACGTCAGAGCTCAACACCGAAATTGCGAACGTCCAGCGATTGCTCCCACACTAAAGGTGCCAGCCCTGAAAGCTGTTGCTGGTCCTCATCTCCCACTGGTAACCTCTCAAACGAAACACAAACACTTGGGCTCTGAACTTGTTTAGGCTACTAAAACTTCCAACGTACACAGCCTCTCCTGCTCAATCTGGCCAATGTTCAACACCGAAATTGCGAACGTCCAGCCATTGCTCCTACACTAAAGGTGCCAGCCCTGAAAGCTCTTGCTGGTCCTCATCTCCCACTGGTAACCTCTAAAACGAACCACAAACACTTGGGCTCTGAACTTGTTTAGACACTCAAAGGTCCAGACGTATCATCGCTTCCTGTCGCTAAATGACGTCAGAGCTCAACACCGAAATTGCGAACGTCCAGCGATTGCTCCTACACTAAAGGTGCCAGCCCTGAAAGCTCTTGCTGGTCCTCATCTCCCACTGGTAACCTCTAAAACGAACCACAAACACTCGGGCTCTGAACTTGTTTAGACACTCAAAGGTCCAGACGTATCATCGCTTCCTTTCGCTAATTCACGTCAGAGCTCAACACCGAAATTGCGAACGTCCAGCGATTGCTCCTACACTAAAGGTGCCAGCCCTGAAAGCTCTTGCTGGTCCTCATCTCCCACTGGTAACCTCTCAAACGAACCACAAACACTTGGGCTCTGAACTTGTTTAGCCTACTAAAACTTCCAACGTACACAGCCTCTCCTGCTCAATCTGGCCAATGGTCAACACCAAAATTGAAAACGTCCAGCGATTGCTCCTACACTAAAGGTGCCAGCCCTGAAAGCGCTTCCTGGTCTCATCTCCCACTGGTAACCTCTAAAACGAACCACAAACACTTGGGCTCTAAACTTGTTTAGACACTCAACGGTCCAGACGTATCATCGCGTCCTTTCACTAATTCACGTCAGAGCTCAACAACGAAATTGCGAACGTCCAGCGATTGCTCCCACACTAAAGGTGCCAGCCCTGAAAGCTGTTGCTGGTCCTCATCTCCCACTGGTAAACTCTCAAACGAACCACAAACACTTGGGCTCTGAACTTGTTTAGACACTCAAAGGTCCAGACGTATCATCGCTTCCTGTCGCTAATGACGTCAGAGCTCAACACCGAAATTGCGAACGTCCAGCCATTGCTTCTACACTAAAGGTGCCAGCCCTGAAAGCTGTCGCTGGTCCTCATCTCCCACTGGTAACCTCTAAAACGAACCACAAACACTTGGGCTCTGAACTTGTTTAGGCTACTAAAACTTCCAACGTACACTGCCTCTCCTGCTCAACTGGCCAGAGCTCAACACCGAATTGCGAACGTCCAGTGATTGCTCCTACACTAAAGGTGCCAGCCCTGAATGCTGTTGCTGGTCCTCATCTCCCACTGGTAACCTCTAAAAAGAACCACAAACACTTGGGTTCTGAACTTGTTTAGACACTCAAAGGTCCAGACGTATCATCGCTTCCTTCGCTAATTCACGTCAGAGCTCAACACCGAAATTGCGAACGTCCAGCCATTGCTCCTACATTAAAGGTGCCAGCCCTGAAAGCTGTTGCTGGTCCTCATCTCCCACTGGTAACCTCTAAAAAAAACCACAAACTCTTGGGCTTTGAACTTGTTTAGATACTCAAAGGTCCAGACGTATCATCGCTTCCTTTGGCTAATTCACGTCAGAGCTCAACACCGAAATTGTGAACGTCCAGCGATTGCTCCTACACTAAAGGTGCCAGCCCTGAAAGCTCTTGCTGGTCCTCATCTCCCACTGGTAACCTCTAAAACGAACCACAAACACTTGGGCTCTGAACTTGTTTAGGCTACTAAAACTTCCAACGTACACAGCCTCTCCTGCTCAACTGGCCAGAGCTCAACACCGAAATTGCGAACGTCCAGCGATTGCTCCTACACTAAAGGTGCCAGCCCTGAAAGCTCTTGCTGGTCCTCATCTCCCACTGGTAACCTCTAAAAAAAACCACAAACTCTTGGGCTTTGAACTTGTTTAGATACTCAAAGGTCCAGACGTATCATCGCTTCCTTTCGCTAATTCACGTCAGAGCTCAAAACAGAAATTGCGAACGTCCAGCGATTGCTCCTACACTAAAGGTGCCAGCCCTGAAAGCTGTTGCTGGTCCTCATCTCCCACTGGTAACCTCTAAAACGAACCACAAACACTTGGGCTCTGAACTTGTTTAGACACTCAACGGTCCAGACGTATCATCGCTTCCTTTCGCTAATTCATGTCAGAGCTCAACACCGAAATTGGAGCGTCCAGCTATTGCTCCCACACTAAAGGTGCCAGCCCTGAAAGCTCTTGCTGGTCCTCATCTCCCACTGGTAACCTCTCAAACGAACCACAAACACTTGGGCTCTGAACTTGTTTAGACACTCAAAGGTCCAGATGTATCGTCGCTTCCTTTCGCTAATTCACGTCAGAGCTCAACACCGAAATTGCGAACGTCCAGCCATTGCTCCTACACTAAAGGTGCCAGCCCTGAAAGCTGTTGCTGGTCCTCATCTCCCACTGGTAACCTCTCAAACGAACCACAAACACTTGGGCTCTGAACTTGTTTAGACACTCAAAGGTCGAGACGTATCATCGCGTCCTTTCACTAATTCACGTCAGAGCTCAACACCGAAATTGCGAACGTCCAGCGATTGCTCCCACACTAAAGGTGCCAGCCCTGAAAGCTGTTGCA